>NW_019154088.1:54369244-54562683 GCF_002288905.1 Enhydra lutris kenyoni
ATAAAAAGATATTATATGTTTTAAAAAAATAAAACTTAAAAAAAAAATAAATAAATTAAAAAAATAAAATAAAAACCTCACCCTGGCCCCATATTGCAACTCAGGATAGTTACATAAGGGACTACTACAATAAAGCATACCCATCCCTCCTCCCAGTGGTGATAGAACGTTTCAGGACCAGAACGGTTACCAGCCGGAAGAGAACCCCCTTTTAAGCAATCCACAGTACTCAATGCTGAGTGCTAGGTGTTGTGAGGCTCCCAAAAAATAAGCAAAATGAGAAAGTGCGGTGAATGGAAATTGAGCAATCCTGATGATAACTGCAGGGCAACTTTCACAAAGGCGGGCTCAGTGTGAGTGAGGGGTTCCAGGAAAGGCTTCGGCAAGAGCTGCGCATGGACAGGCGCAGGTCTGCGGAAACGTATGCACTGGTGATGGTGGCAACAGTCTCATGAAAGCAGAGGTCTGGACCCAGAGAAGCCAGGAAAAGTAAAATGGGAAAGTAGACCCAGGCAGATCGTGCAGGTCCTGGACTATACCAGTGATATATGGAAGAGACAAAAAATGCTTCCTACCCCTGAACTGTTGAATCTCCAAGTGACCTGATCTAAATGTCTGATTCCTTGTTTTAACAGTTAATCCCTTCTTCCCTTTTGCTGGGTTGCATTTCTGCTTTGCACCACTAATCCCTTGAATTTCAAAAATAGCTTTGGCTTCCTGAGGCCAGCTTGAGAGGTTGGCAGTTCTTTTAGATCAGGCAGAACCTACTACTAGAGAGACACAGCTGGTGTGAAGATTTTTATTTTAACAACCAATACTGATTTCCCTTCCTCAACACAGGAATACCCCCAGAGAGGCTTTATGTCTGAGGGAGTTAGCCACTCTGAACATAGAGAGCTGTGGCTACATCTGGGCTGTAGAGACACTCTTTACTAACTCTATTTTGTGGGTTTCCCTCACTCATTTTCTCAAAAGAAAACTTAGGAGGAGAAGGGAACTCACAGCATCCCACAGCTAACATGGGCAAAGTGAATGATGAGTGCGTGTGTGCGTGCATGTTAATGACCTGAGTTCTGTCGATGACTCTTGGAATTAATGAATTCCTGAAGCCTCAGTTCAGCCTGAGATTGTTGGTACAAAAGTCCTACAGACAGCTCTGAAAAGTCGTTAGGTATCAGTCTTAAAAAACATTTAGCACAATCCACAAAATTTTCCATGCCATCAATCTTTTCCTCTTCCCAAACAGCTTAACGTTTCTTGTGTTAAAGGTACACAGAAGTTTGCAGCCAATACACATAACTGCCCATCAGAAGTGTCACAGACGTCAAGAAGAAAGGCAGGAACAAGGTACATTAAATGGTTTTTAGGCCAGCACCTGACTTTCTGCAAGCTTGGCCAGCTCCCCTTTTGACTTCCGGTTCATACGAATTTCTGTTCTGTGGTCCTCAGCAGACATTTGTGAGCACAGCTGGAGATGGTCAGCGGGAAGAAGTCTATTCATTTTTATGAATTTAACCTATTTATAACCTACCTCGTGCTAAAAAGAGGATTTAAGGCTTCTGACAAAAATACCTACAATACAACAGGATAAAAATAAGTAAATGGAAAATTCAGGAAATAAGTGCCTTTCAAGCCTATGGAAATCCTGAGTTTGCTGAATCCTTTACCACAGGCATACGGACAAATTTGTCTCCCCTGGAATCTCCAGCTAGTACTAACCTGTAAGTAATCCAACAGCTCAAATGGAAAGATCTATGAAGAAATAACATCTTGGCCTTGGAAGGTGTCCTCCTCTGCAGACTTCATTTCTCTTATGGGCTCATCCTCGTGAGGCAGAGAAAGGCAGGGATCACAATCTCTATTTTAAACTCTGACATCCGGGTGCCTTGACTTGACTATGTGAAAAAGGAGGTCTGCACCTAAATCTTCTGCTCCTCCTGACTAGAAAAAATAATTCGGTGCTTTCCAAAGAAAGGGCAAATGGCATTACCTTCAAATCCAGAAACCCTGGGTACCAGCTCGGGACAGAAAGAAATCCCGGGGCACCTGGGTGGCTCAGTGGGTTAAGCCTTTGCCTTCGGCTCAGGTCATGATCCCAAGGTCCTGGGATGGAGCCCCACATCAGGCTCCCTGCTCAGCGGGGAGCCTGCTTCCCCCTCTCTCTCTGCCTGCCTCTCTGCCTACTTATGACTTCAGTCTGTCAAATAAATAAATAAAATCTTAAAAAAAAAAAAAAAAAAAGGAAAGAAAGAAATCCCAGGCAACTGGGAGATGCCCACCTAGGACACACACACCAGAAGATGCTCAGTCTTCCCAGACGCAGGAGTCTGGGGACAAACCTCCCCCGTCCAGATTCAGGAGTCTATAATGTGACCACTGGCTTTCTGGGGAAACTAGAGCATAGATATTGACTTTGAGTTTGACCTCTATGTGACTGGATAAAGCTGGAGGACAGTTTTCTTAAGACACACGAACACAATATACAAAAGATCACTAAAAACCATGTAAATCTCTACTAATGAGGATTCTATTCATAGACTATAGAAACACTTCTTAAAATCCTCTTCTCCACTCCACTGCAGAAACAGAAGCTGCCTTGCTCCAAGGGAACAATATAGGACAGCTGTCCTCTTGGATAAGATCCAGGCTTCAGTATATTCTGTCACTCTCTAGGTGACTCCAATGGGCAGCCAAGATTAAGAACCACGGGTCTGGAGATGTTAGCCAATGTGCCACTCACTTTGTTCTGGTTATGCTGGATTACGGTTCTACTCCTCCCTCTCCTCCATACACATATTTACTTACATTAGCCCGGGAAGCTTCCTGAGCAACCTTTCAATCCACAGCTTACTATGTTAGACATCAAAATACACTGACATTTGTTGCAGTGCAGAGTTGTTTGAAATGTCACACTTCCCACTATCTTTTATGGAGCACTTTCTCCTTGTTGCCACAGCCCATGTTGGACTATATTTAAGTGTTCAGTCTCAGCTACATGTAACATGTCTTCAAAGAATAAGAAAAAGGAGCACAAGGGAAAGACGGAGAAGAGCTGACATGTTTTAGGGTTAAAGGTGTGACTTTCCCATAGTCAAGTGCTTAGTTCTTATAGGGTCCAACCCCTATGCTCTTTGCCTACAGTTCATTCTACCTTCCTACCAACTCAAAACACATTTGTCTTGTGTTCCTCTCTCTTTTTTCTTAACATTATCCAAAGTCATGAGCTAAGGAGCCTGGTAAATTAATAACAATAATAATAAATAAATGATAATATCTTAATGAGTTATCCTGCCCAGATAGCAGATCTGCATTTTTTGAGGGCCTTCTCATGGCCCTCAATCTCAATCCAAAGGAAGGCTCTACTATTGAAAAGTAGGTATCATGTTAAGGCAGAAAGGGTGATATAAATTAGGGGACCAGGCAAAGCCCCCTTGAGGTCACACCTCACAGAGGGCTGCCACTCAAATCAACCTCTGCTTGTAAGTGATGATTCAGTTCCTCACTGTGGAATTGCTCAGCCACTGACCTCACTTCTATGGGACCACTCGGCCCCGCAGTTATTTATCTCTTCATGTGTTAGCCAGTCAGCATTTCCACAGCATAGGGCCCACACGTAGTAGGGGCTCATCAATGTCTGATGAAAAGATAGAGACACAGAGCTCTTCATTCTTCTGCTTTCCACACACATCCCTAGTCTGTTAACTGAATACTTTTCATGTTTTTTAAAGACCTCCAGAGAAAAAATATTCTATTCCTAAATCAAAAGCCCATTCTAATGTTAGATGTAGGCTTTGAAAAAAAGTGAAGATAACTGTAATAATTCTGCACTTAACCACATGATGGCTTTTGGAAGTGCTGTCCATCCAGAACATCAACCGAATGGAAAAGTGGTCAAAATGGTCTATGGAGGAAGGAAATGGAACAGCGCCTCCCTTGGGCTCTCATCCAGAACTCATAAACCCAAAACATATTGAAAATAAGGTTATTAATTTAACAGGATTGACCATGGAATTTTTAGAGGATAGAAGAGACATGGATAGTATCAGCTACAAGGAAGTGATCAGAAACACACAGGAATCACGGGTGATCTCCTGGTAGTTGACGCCCACCCCCACTGATCCCACCAGCCATGTGATCACAGTCCCTTGCAATAACTGTTTAGAAATCAGCATGTAGCCTAATCCCAGCCAATTAGAGGCAGGAAGAATTCTACTGGGGGATTCTAGGAAAGGCTCTCTCTTAAAAAAGAAACACAGTGAAAAGACAGCCTCCTTTCTCTGGACAATGTCTTCCCCGGGTGTGACACCTGAAGCAGCTGCCGCCATGGCAACCATAAGGAGGCCAGTCCTGGGGCAAAATCACACACCAAGGGAGACAGTGTAGCAAGATGGGAAAGCTTGGGTCACTGATGACTGCATAGCTACTGAGTTAACTGACCCAAGAGCTCTGTCTCTGGAATTCTTGTTTTCAAAGAAAATAGATTCTTTTATTCTTTAAACCAATTTAAGTTAAGGTTCCTGCTACCTACAGCTAGAGGCATCCTGACAGAGATAGAATACAAAAAGGGAAAGAATCCCCAGGTATTAATTACATTGGAAATGCTTCGGCATTAAAATGGATAGGTTGACTCAACTTTGATCATATTGATTTTGTACATTAAAAAGCATAGTTGTGTGATTTATTGTAGTACATAACAGGATTAAAAGCGGAGTGAGTCATCACGTCTGCTCTCTAGATGGGTCCTTGCCAATAAACTTGAAAATGAACTTGTTAGATAAGAAATTGACTTTGCTTATTGGAATAAACAACTTCCTGTATGCTCCTAGATTTACCAATCAGTCAATCCACCTCAGCCATACAGGGGACTTTTGCTGCTAATTCTCTCTATCCCGATGACAGACAGTTCATTCCATTCACACCTCTCAACAGCAAGATCAAGAAGCTGAGCTCTCTCCCTCCAAAGTTTTAGAGGCAATGTGTATGTGATGAGCAGAAAACAGGTTCAGAGAATCTGGGGCCATGAATCTACTGCTTTGCTTGGAAAGTCATCTAAGTTGTCTGTTCATGTTACTTCACAGGAAATGAAACCTATAATCTATTCAAAGAGTTTGTGTAATTTAGCCAATCCCAGCTACCCACTTCAATCTGTTCATTTTTAAAGGTTTACATGGGTTTTAGCATTTGCTTTGGAATGTCATTCATATTATAAAATAGGATGTGATAATCTATAAATAAACCAACTGAAAACAAGCATGAAGAAGGTCAATTAGAGTGGTATTATATTAAATGGAATTACTTTTTAAAAGGTCTCAATTTTTGCACTTTTAATAATTCATGAAGAACTACACTTAGGGCGCCTGGGTGGCTCAGTGGGTTGAGCATCTGACTCTTGATTTCGGCTCAGGTCATGATCTCGGGGTCCTGGGATTGTGCCCTACTTTGGGCTCTGCGCTCTGCAGGGAGTCTACTTGAGGATCCTCTCTCTCTCTCCCTCTTCCCCTCCACCCCCCACTCCCACACTCATTCTCTCTCTCACTCTCTCTCTCTAAAATAAATACCTAAATCTTTGGAAAAGGAAAATTACCCTTAAGTTTACACTGGTTACACTCTGACTATAGCTGTCATGCAGCTCTGCTTCCTTCAATGATGCTTCCCATGAAATACTTAATGAAATCTATATTAGTTTTCTATTTCTGCTGTAACAATTTACCACAAACTCAGTGGCTCAAAACAACACAAATTTATCACCTTACAGTTTTGCATGTGGAAAGTCTGAAATGGGTCTTGAGGGGCTAAAATCAAGGTGTCAGCAGGGTTGCATTCTAGAGGTTCAAGGTTCAAGGGGAAAAATCCATTTCCTTGCCCTTTTTAAGCTTTTGGAGGCTACTGGCATTCCGTGGCTCATGGCCACATCACTCTGACCTTTGCCTCTCTCATCGCATCTCTTTCTCTGACTCTGACTCTCCTACTTCCCTCTTATAAGGACACTTGTGATTATATTGGGCCCACCCAGACGATCCAGAATAACCGTCTCAAGATCCTTAACTTAATCACCTCGCTAAAGTCCTTTTTGCCAGGCAAGGTAACACATTCACAAGTTTCAGAGATTAGGACACAGACATCTTTGGGGAGCCACTATTCTACCTACCACAAAATCCATCACAAATAGGAGAGGTTTTCCCTGTTTCAACTGACCTGAGAGTATTAAGAAAACTGTATCAATTAATGTTGATTCATTATTAATGTTGCATGTAATAACTTTATGAGTGACTAGGATATACTTCTATCACTCCAAGAAAATGGTGAAGAGCAAATAAAATTCTAGTCCCAGATACTACTCAAACACAGTCTTCCCACAGTGGGAAGGAGAAAAAAAAAAAAAATCCCAGCTTGCAAGATTTATTCCTTGTTTTGGTTCCCAGGAAACTCAGTGCTAAAACATGTTGATAAGAAGAATTTATCAAGAAAGGAAGTGACAGTAAAAAGTAAAGGACAGGGGCGCCTGGGTGGTTCAGTGGGTTAAGCCTCTGCCTTCAGCTCAGGTCATGATCCCAGGGTCCTGGGATCGAGCCCCGCGTCAGGCTTTCTGCTCAGCAGGGAGCCTGCCTCCATGTCTCTCTCTGCCTGCCTCTCTGCCTACTTGTGATCTCTGTCTGTCAAATAAATAAATAAAATCTTTAAAAAAAAAAAAAAGTAAGGGACATCTGGGGAAATAGTAAATTATTATATTAAGAGAAACTCTAGGGGCACCTGGGTGGCTCAGTGGGTTGAGCCTCTGCCTTGGGCTCAGGTCATGGTCCCAGGGTCCTGGGATCAAGCCCTGCATCGGGCTCTCTGCTCAGCAGGGAGCGTGCTTCCCCCCACTCTCTGCCTGCCTCTCTGCCTGCTTGTGATCTCTCTCTCGGTGTCAAATAAATAAGAGAAACTCTGATGTATTAAAAAACCTCAGGACTTATGGGAATCACTTTTAAAAGCCTAACAAATCACTAAATGAGTAGCTCTAACTTAAGAATATTTAGCTGTGCATGGGGGCTAGAATCGGGAGGCAGGACAGTAGGACAATAGGGCCCCTTCCACATCTCTGCTTCACACTCTTATAAGCTACCTTTATTAGAAAACTCAACCTCCCTGCTTGGAAACCTTTGAAGTGGGTTCTGCTCCAATCAAAGAAAGGCACCACTCTTGCTTTTCTCTCTGTCCCCGGAGCCACACAAAGTGCCAAGAACAGAGTAGGAGCTCAGTTAGGTTTGTTGGATGAATTAATTAACCAAAGCGAAAGGACAGTTCTTCAAAGAAAAGCATTCCTCCTTAGACCGTAAACCTTTAAAAGTTTTACCAAGTCCAGTTTCAGCTGAGGTGCAGGGATGGCTCAATTGGTGAAGTGTCTACCTTCAGCTCAGGTCATGATCTTGAGGTCCTGGGATCAAGCCCTGCACGGGGCTCCCTCCTCAACGGGGAACCTGTTTCTCCCTCTCTCTCTGCCCCTTTCCACCCCCATCCTCATATGCACGCACTTGTGCTCTCCTCTCTCTGAGATAGGTAGATACGTAGATAGATAGACAGATAGACAGAGTCTTTAAAAAAGGGGAGCGAGCTTATTTTAAACTACACAATCATGCAATAAACTGACACAGCGATTTTCCAGCTCTGCCCTCATATTAATGCTCTCACCCCTTCTCACCATAGATCTAAAAGAGAGTTTTCATGAGAGGGAAGAATGATCTTAAAGAAATCATAGGCACTAGGATTCAAAATTGGACATTTCAACCAAAGAACCACAATACACAAGTATGATATTCCAGAGCAAAATTCCAAACATACATACAAATTTTCCAAGAAATCACCAAACACTGGTTATATGACTTTTAAAGCTAACCTCTGCTGCACTGAAGGTTATAAATAGGGCTAGTTATTAAAGACCAAGAGAATTTCGGAGAGGGCGTTTCTAGGGAGAAGAGTCAGGCCTCAAGGACTCAACCAGGGCTTTACAGCATTTCTCCAGAAAAAAGCCAAGAGGAGACAGACAGGGAGCCTCCCTGCCAACTGGGGAGAGAAGGTCCAAGGTGAAGTCTGCCTACATCCACGGAGCCTCTCCAGGATAATTCAAGCCATGCCCGAGACAGAGCAAGCACGTGGGTGTCTGGACACAGACTGCCAAACTGAGCCTGTCCCTGACAGGCAAATGCAGCCTTAAGAGGAAACAGAAAAGTGACAAGACTGCCGAGCACTCGCTCAGAAGTGGGGGAAGAATTTCTCCTGGGGAGCAAATTGCACAGTGACAGAAGGTAACACCATATATTTGTTTTCTGACTTAAGACCATTCACGCTGCTTGTTCAGCACACTGGTTACTCATGTCTGCTCCCCATTTGGAATTCCTCCCAAAACCTATAGTTGTCTTCCAGCTGGGAAGGAAAGATGGAATTCCTTCCAAAAACGAGGTAACTGTGCTCTCAGTGGGCAGCTGGAGACTGTTTGGAGCCTGGCTATTTAAGAGCACTGACTATAAACATATAAGAAAAAACTGGTAACTTTTTCTGAAATGAACCATCCATAAACATCACCAGAAAATCCACTTTGCTCCATAATCGAGGCCAAGAAAGAAAGCTGCCACCTTAGAAAAATAAGAGGAGGTGAGGGAGGAGGAAGAAAGAAACACGCATGACTCTTACCCAGGCCCTGATTCTGCTGTTCCCACTCGATGGCATCTGGCACCTGGTCAGTGGCTCCATCCAAAGGGCCCAGGTTTCCCTGCTCGAAGCCAGGTTCTTGAGACGTGATGCCAGGGAGAGTGAACCCAGGCAGCTCAGCGTCACCATCCAAGCTATCATCCAGGGACTCTGTGTCTTTATCATCTTCATCTTCCTCCTCATCTTCCTCTTCTTCATCTTCCTCCTCTTCCTCCTCTTCATCCTCATCTTCTTCTCCCTCTAGGAAAAAAGAAATCAACAAGAAACATGAAGGAATACAGTAAGTACCTACATATGAGTCTTTTGAAATGACCCAAACACTACAAAATAATTCTGCTTGACCTTTTAAAACAAATTTTATAGCCAAAGTTGGGCGACACGGGCCTTGCAAGACTAGGTGCTCACCATACACCTGTATTTCAAATTTTCAAAATCACAGTTATGTCAGATCATTAGTACACGGCATGTTTATTTGGAGTCAAAGTTCAGGTAATATAAATTTTTATTAGTCAAATTTATATTTACAAAGGTGGAAATCATCCCTTCCCTGTTTTCTGAAGGTCATTAAAGATGGATCCACTAGGGGCACCTGGGTGGCTCAGTGGGTTAAGCCGCTGCCTTCAGCTCAGGTCATGATCTCAGGGTCCTGGGATCTAGTCCCGCATCGGGCTCTCTGCTCAGCAGGGAGACTGCTTCCCTCTCTCTCTCTCTCTCTGTCTCTCTGCCTGCCTCTCTGTCTACTCGTGATCGCTCTCTGTCAAATAAATAAATAAAATCTTTAAAAAAAAAAAAAAAGATGGATCCACTAGGTTAATATCCAAAATATATACAACTCAACACCAGAAGAACAAATAATCCACTTAAAAAATGGGCAGAAGACCTGAATAGACAGTTCTCCAAAGAAAATTCACAGATGGCCAACAAACACATAAAAAGATGCTCAACATCACTAATCATCAAAGAAATACAAATCAAAACCACAATGAGATATCCCCTTGCCCCTGTCAGAATGGCTAGAAACAAAAAGACAAGAAAAACAATTGTTGGGGAAGATGTAGAGAAAAAGGAACTCTCGTGCACTGTTGGTGGGAACGCAAAATGGTACAGCCACTGTGGAAGACGTTATGGGGATTCCTCAAAATATTAAATCCCGGGACGCCTGGGTGGCTCAGTTGGTTGGATGACCGCATCGAGCTCCCAGCTCCACGGGGAGTCTGCTTCTCTCTCTGACCTTCTCCTCGCTCATGCTCTCTCTCACTGTCTCTCTCTCAAATAAATAAATAAAATCTAAAAAAAAAAAAATAGAAATCCCATATGATCTGGTAATTCCACCCAAAGAAAATGAAAATATTAATTCAAAAAGATATGTGCACCCCTATGTTTATTGTGGCATTATTTACAATAGCTAAAATATGGAAGCAATCAAAGTAACCATGGACAGATGAATGGATTAAAAAAAAGTGGTGTATACAAATAGCAAGGAATGTTACTCAACCATAAAAGGAGCGAGATCTTGCCATTGACAGCAACATGAATGATCTTGAGGGTATTATGTTAAACGAAATAAGTCAGAGAAAAACGGGCATCATATGATTTCACTTATACGTGGGATCTAAAAACCAAAACAAATGAATAAACAAACAAAAAGCAGAAACAGACCCATAGATACAGACAACAAACTGATGGTTGCCAGAGGGAAGAACAGATGGGAGATGGGCAAAATGGGTGAAAGGGAATGGGAGATACAGGCTTCCAGTTACGGAAATAAGTCACAGAGATAAAAGGTACAGCAGAGGGAAGAGAGTCAATGGTATTAGAACAGCATTGTATGGTGACAGATGGTAGCTACACTTGTGATGAACATAGCCTAACATATAGACTTGTCATATCACTATATTGTACAGCTGAAACCAATGTAACAGTGTCTGTCAACTATACTGCAATTAAAAAAAAATTTTTTTTTCCATTAGAATGCACACTAAAATACTAACAGAACTTAGAGTGTCCCAATCCTTTTGTATCTTATCATACTAAACAAAAAAATTCATGATTTGGGCACAATTTTCCTTCTATTCTTCTTCCATATCAATGAGTAGAAGTCACAACAAGTGAGAGGTACATAAATACACTCCCGGCTCCTGTTGGAAGATCGACCCAAGAAAGTGGAAACAATTACATCAACATTCTCAATTCCACTCTAAAAGAGGTTAGAAAATAGGATATTGATCAAAGACAGTCAGGAAAGCACACTTGAAAAAAAAATCATTACCACTGCCACCATCTTAAGAGTTAAATTCACAATTTGTCACATTCAATGCTTCAAGCAGAGGGGGTGTAGGAAACCTAAGATCCCCAATTTTACTTGGTTTCACCAACTTTAATTTTCTAGGAATACTTCAAGCCTCCACCCTCACCACTGATGCACCCTAAGCCCCTGATGAGAGCTCACCAAGCTCACTGAAGCCTTCCCCTTGCTCTCTTCCCTTGGCTCACCACATGGCAGTTTGCAAAAAGGAACTCTCCTAGGATGGCAGAGAAGGGAAGAGGGAGGATTAGAGCCACCCAGGAATTCTGAGGCTCTCTTTTTCTGCTTGTAGACAATGTTCTCCACATACATTCCTTTACACCTATTGTTTATAGGGGTTTTTTTTTAACTTTTAAAAAAATATTACATCTGATCTTTTTCATTCTTATATATCCTCTAACTTTGTACAACTTAATACCTCTTAATACCTCTCATTCCAAATATTTGGAATATTTGGAAAATATTCCAAAAATGCAATAACTACTTATCAAGCACCTAGTTCCAGGCACTAGGAATAAAGCAGCACTATCTCTGCCTTCATGGAGTTAATAGGCCACTCGAGGAGACATGTACACACACAGCTCTAGGATACAATATGACACTCTGACTAAAACTGGAAGAAAGATGGAGAATGGCAGACTCTGCTTTTCTGGATGCGGAGATCCAGACAAAGGGCAGCTTTTCTGGTAAAGTTTGAACAGAGATTATACTAAAATAATGAATTCTCTTGTTCAAGTTAGGTCAGTATCTACAGGAGGAACATTCTCAGCAGCAGGGAACAGAAGAACAGCAAAAACAAAAACCTTGAGGCAGTTGTGTGCTGTGTTCAAAGAATGGCAAAGACTGACCTGGGAGCAAGAAGGGACAGGAAATGAGGTGGGAGGGGTAGGCAGGGGTCAGATTTAACATATATTTATTTATAAGGAATTACAGGCTGCAGCGTGAAAAAAATGGGCTAAATCGGAGCAAGACACAAAGCAAAGAGACCCACTGGGAGGCTATTTTACAAGCCAGGGAATAAGATGACGGTGTTTTGGACACGGATATAGTTCTGGAAGCAGGAAGAGATGGTCAGATCTGGGATGTAATATGAAGGTAATTTGCAGGCAGAGCCCTACTGATAAGTATGATGTGGGATGTGGAAGGAATACGGCACTTTATTAAAGACGGAAACTAAAGGGCAAAGAGCAAAATCAAGAATTTTATTTGAGACACATTAATCATGTGATTGCTATGCCTATGATTTCAAAGTGGAAATGTTGGAAGCCCAGGGAAGATCAAAGCTAGACATAAAAATCTAAGACTCACCAATTTAGAAATAATATTTACAGTCTTGGGGCACCTAGGTGGCTCAGTGGGTTAAAACCTCTGCCTTCGGCTCAGGTCATGATCCCAGGGTCCTGGGATCAAGCCCTGCATCGGGCTCGCTGCTCCGCAGGGAGCCTGTTTCCCCCTCTCTCTCTCTCTGCCTGCCTCTCTGCCTACTTGTGTTCTCTGTCTGTCAAACAAATAAATAAAATCTTTAAAAAATAATAATAATAATAATAATAATAATATTTACAGCCTTGAGACTGGCTGAGATCACCAAAAGAATGAGTGTGGGTAGAAGGAAAAGTTGTCCAGTCTAAGCCCCAGACAATCGAACATTTAGAAGTTGGCCAGCAGAGGGAGATCCAACAAAGGAGACCGAAAAGTGACCACTGAGGTAGGTGAAAAACCAAGCCGAGTATGGTGTGGACAAAGTCAAAGGAATAAAATACTTCTGGGGGCCTGAGTAAGAAAACTGAGACTGTCCCTCCAGTGTTGACATTACCTCTAGCTTTGGCACTCTGGAAATGATTAGTGACTTCACCCAAGTTGTTCATGGAAAGGTAGGGGTAAGAGTCAAAATGGAGTAGTTGAAAAGAATATTAGAAAAAAGGAAGTAGATACAGCAAATATTTAAAAAAAAAAAAAAAAAAAACTTACAAAACTTTTTGAAAAAAAGAACAGGGACAACAAGAGCCAAACCATGAAAAAAAGCCCAGCTGCCCATCAGCAGATGAATGGATAAAAAAGATGTGGTATGTATATATATATATGTATATGTATATACATATATATACATATACATATATATATATATATATATATATATATAGAAATATTACACAGCCATCAAAAGTGAAATGTTGCTATTTGCAACAACGTGAAATGGAACTAGAGGGTATTAAGCTAAGCAAAATAAGTCAATCAGAGAAAGATAATTATCATATGATTTCACTCATATGTGAAATTTAAGAAATAAAACAGAGGATCATAGGAGAAGAGAGGGAAAAAATGAAACAAGAAGAAAGCAGAGAGGAAGACAAACCATAAGAGACTCCTAATCACAGGAAATAAACTTGAGAGTTGTTGGAGGGGAGGTGGGTGGGGGGATGGTGTAACTGGGTGGTGGACATTAAGGAGGGCATGTGATGTAATGAGCACTGGGTATTATATAAGACTGACGAATGACAGACCTGTACCTGTGAAATCCATAATACATTAAATGTTAACTAACAGGATTAAAATTTTTAAAAATGTTTAAAGGGGGGGGCAGGGACAGACGAGGGTAGCTGGAAGGAGTTGTAGGATCCAGGGTACCTTCTCAAAATAGGAGATACTAGAATTTGCTTGGAATTTGATGGGTAAGACCTAGTAGAGAAAGGGAAATTGATGACTCAGGAGAGAGGGGAGAGGGCTGCTGGAGGAATGTCTGGAGATGGGGTTTGGCAGAGCACTTGCACATGTGGACTCAAGCCATGCAAATGTACTGTGGCTATGTGATTTTGGACAAGTTATGGTGCCATAGCTTCCTCCTCAGTAAAACCAGGGTGATTCATACCTCACAGAGCTGCTATAGGATTACATCAGTTAGTATATAAGGTACTTAGGACTAAGCCTGGGTCATCATGGCCAGTATATGAGGTTGGTTTCTTTGCTATTACTGGGAAGGGATGGGATCCAGGGCACAGGCTGGCTCAGACCCATCCTCCATTGCAGTGGGCACAGGGGCAGGCAGGAGGATTGATTTCATGGTGGGAATGTGTGAAAGTTGTTTTCATATTTCTTTTCTCAGTCAATAAGAAACTAAGAAGGAAAAGTGAAATGTTGGTGGTTTGAGGCGAGAGGAAAAAGTGTGAAATAGTCATCTCAGAGAATGGGCAAGTGAATTCCCCAGGAAGATGTGGGAGGACTGGCAGGCAGCCTTGTGGGCCCACTTGAGATGGGACATCATGCATTTAAAGTGAGACATGTTAAGGGGGTTGTGTTTTTCTCCAGCCACATTCAGCTGCTTGGGTGCAGGCATGGGTGGAGGGTTAGAGGACACAGAGAGACTGAACCAGCAACAAATTTTGGAAATGATTAGTGGTGGAGGGGTGGGGAAGGGAGGTGTTTGGCTGTGTGTGAACAAAGTGATTAAAGATGGACCAGGCAAAGGCTACAAACTCCCAACAGTAACACAAGTTAAATCCTGGGGGTCTAATGTACAGTATGGTGACTATAATTAATAATACTGTATTATATACTTGAAAGTTATTGTGAGAGTAGATCTTAAATATTACCAACACCAAAAAAAATAGTATTTATCTGAGGGGATAGAAATGTTAACTAACCATACTGGGGTAACCATTTTGCAATTTATAAGTGTATCAAATCATCACATCATGAATCTTAAACTTAGATATGTTATATGTCAACAATATCCCAATAAGGTAAAGTAAAACAATATCTCAACAAATCTCAAGGGAAATAAAGATGGACCAGGGACTCTGATTAAAGAGAACCTGAGAAAGAAGTTGACAGAGAAAAAGTATGGGGTCACTGGAATTTGGAGAAAACTATCAGGGATCATCACAACTATCTGATGACTTTGCTGACCTTCCTCCCATAGACAAAAAATTGGCCACAGGCTAAAAAAGAACATTTCTTTATTTTTAAAGCATTATAAAATCCCTTTTAGCTGCCTTTTCTTTCCACACACCTAAAAGGGTTGCACTTGATGGAATGATTATGACAATATGAGGCTGATCCCCTAGGTATACGAAGGCAAAGCCCTGAGTTTTCAGCTCTCACCACTGAACTGTTGACCACTGACCACTAGCACCCACCAAGGACAACTTCTACATGACCCTCAGTAAGCTCAGTTAACTTCTTCTCCTTAAAGAATAGAGCTATACGACCCAGCAACGCCACTTCTGGGTATATATATCCAAAGGAAACAATACCATATCCCAAAGAGTCATCTGTACTCTGGGGTTCTTAACCACATTAATTCATGACAGCCAAGGTATGGAAACAACCTACATGTCCACCGACAGATGAATGGATGAAGATGATGTGATATACATACAGGAGAATATTATCTGACCTCTAAAAAGAAGGAAATCCTACATTTGCCACATGGATGAAACCAAAGGACATTATGCTGAGTGAAAAAAGTAAGAGACAGACAAATACGACACGGTTTATTACTTATAGGTGGAATCTAAATTAAAACAAAGAAACAAAAAAAAAAAAAGTCTAACTCATACAAACAGAAAGTAGAAAAGTGGTTGCCCGGGGCTAGAGAGTGGGGAAAACAGGGGAAGACTGGTCAAAGGGTACAAACTGTTTGCTCTTAAAGGAATAAAGTCTAAAGATCTAACGTATAACATGATGACTATAGTTGATGACACTATTGTATCACTGAAATTTGCTAAGAGAGTAACACTTAAATGTCCTCACACAAAAAAAGTAAAAATGTGAGGTGATGGCTGTGTTCATTAATCCAATGGTGGGAATCCTTTTACAATGTTACATGTATATCAAATCACCATAATGTACACTCTAAATATCTTATAATTTTATTTACCAATTATACCTCAATAAAGTCAGAAAAAAATAAGGCACAGAGCTATAAAAATAATGAAGAGGAACTCAAAAAGTCAGGCTGCATGTAAGCAAGCCTGGGCCCACAAAATGGTCACTACCTTCCTGATGTGATTTGAATGACATTGCTTACGTCAACATGTCTCATCATCCCTCCCCCACTCACCCACTCTGATGGAGCCTTCTTTCTCCACCTCCCTGTCCTGAAATGCCCAATATGAGATGTTTACTCCATTCCAAAGTATTCTCTTGGTGGAATATTATCTTGAGAAACGCCCTATGGAGTAGTATACAATTTATCCTGGAAAGGAAAGAAGGGCCCTGACTGTCATGGGGGATAAGAGAGGAAAACCGTCCCCTCATACCCACCAACACCACCCTTCAGCACAAAGGAACTTAAAGGGTTTACTATTTTGTCACTTTTTGTACTTGAGGAATTATATCACAAGCCTAAGGAGATACCTCTAGAAAAAGGAAATTTCAGGAACTGTGCAGGGAAAACAAGCCTTACTGGAGTGAGATTTCCCTTTATAGCCTTACTTCCTCATTACCTTTGTCAACCAGCAAATGTTCTGATTTTGTAGGAGCCTACAATCATTCTGTAGCTGATAAATATCTTTAGCAGGATGTCACTGGTACCCTGCTGCAATTTCCTGGAACAATGACTGCTCTTCCAGATCAGTAACAAAACAAAACAAAAAAAAAAAAAAAAAAAAAAAAGATCACCTTTCCAAATATTACCAAAATAATGTATGTGATTGCAGTTTGACCCAAAAAGGTGGGAAACTACTGGATAAAGGAAGGATGGTCTTGTCCTGTGTTTTATCACCAATGACAAGCACAGGGGTTGGCCATCAGCAGTGCTCAAGAAGTATTTGTTGAGTGGATGGACAGGTGAATGAATGCATAAGTAAGGCGCTAGATCCAGGTTTTTAACAAATGCCTAGATCTAAAGAAACACAGAGTAACAATTAATAAGCAATTAGTAATACATTCCTCTAAATAATCTTGCAGCAAGCACAAGGGTAACACATGAGAACAACAGGTACAGAAGGCATTTGATGGAATGAGCACTGGGTGTTATATGCAACCAATGAATCACTAAGTTCTACCCCTGAAAGTAATCATGCACTATAGGTTAACTAAACTGAAATCAAATGAAATTTAAACAACAACAACAACAGATGCAAAACAAACCAGAGTTGTACACACTGATTTCACATTCATAAAAACTAAAGAGAAAGTCATCTCTATTTTGGCCAGTCTTTCAATTAGTCATACCCAAGAGCGACAATGGTGTCATGAATAGCTCTGAATACAAAGGGCAATGACAAGAAATAAACGTTCAACAAAGAAAACTGTGCCAAAAACTGTAATAGGATCCCTGATCCAAAGAACTAAAAAGGAAGAACTCACTCAAATAACACTACCGGGTTTTATTTAAAGGTTATAGGGTTTTCTGAATTTTGTAAGTCTGTTAAACCCCAAATTTTATTTTTGCTTATTTGAATCCAAATAAGCATGTGGATCAATGTCAAACACACTCACACACACAATTATTCCATATTCAAACAACAGAGAAAAAGAAAAAAATGAGCCTCTAAAAAGAAGCAATTGCTCTTGGTTTATCAAATATAACAGATACCAAGTAATAGGGATCAAAGACTTAAAGTTCTATCTGTCCTGAGCATCCTTGACAAAACACTGCAGTCCACGTGAGGAAGGATTACAGAGTTCAGCCTCAAAATTTCTTCTAGTTGTGTCACCTGGAATGGAAAGTCAGTCCATCCTCGTAACGTAAGCTTCCTTATCCCCTAGGCACTCGACACTGATCATTTCATGATACCAAGTAATCACAGTGACACTAACAGCAATCAAGGGGGCAGTATGGCAGTTTCTGAGTAACCGCCTCCAGCGACAGACAAAATCCACCCCCTCTCCGACTTCACACTGTTCCCGCCCCCCGAGCGTGACACACGTTGCATAAACTTCCCCTCCCTCATGCCAAAGCAGCATCAGCTCGGGGTGTCCCACGGAATTCAGGATGCACACTTCGGCACCAATGAAGGTTCCTTGCCATGGACCTAACGGGTTTTTTCATGGTATCCTCACTAAGATCAAAGTCACTTGCTGGCGTGTCCACTGTCAAGAATTCTGATACCTAACAACTGTGAAAACCTGACAGGTGTCAGCCCAAAAAAAAGGACAAAAGTGTTTGGAGAGTAGACAGCTCAGCATGCGACAGGGAGGCAGACATGGCTCGATGTCTCATTGCTGGGCTTGAGGGGAACTCAAACTGGACCATGAAAACTGAACAGCCTGAAACAGAGATGTCAGGTTAAGTGCCACCTGGCAAAGGGATGCTTGCTGATACTGAGTAGTGTGTCCACAGCTTCCACAGAGAATGTCCTGTAGCAGGTGGCAGGGACACAAAAAGATCAGTCTAGACAGTATCCTCTCTAAGCCAGTTTCACCTGTCTGGCCACTCTCTGACACAGTCCCTCAATGGCTGTTTTATGACCCATAACAATACTTGGAACTCACATGGGGCTTTTCTTCTGAGGAACTCAAAACAGTTTGCAGGCATCATCCTCCAAGCTTACGCTGTTAGCGAAATGGAAACCAAGTCTGATAAATTTTGCTTTGCCTACAGCCTACGTAGCTCCTGACAGAATGGCCTAGAGTGCTTAAATATCATAGCAGAGCCTCAGACAGGTTTATTAAATCCAGAATTTTTGGCTCTCTAGGTCAGGTCTGTTATATTTGTTGCAAAATTTCTGCCTAAGGTTACCAAAACCAAGAGTTCGAATTTTGTTTGAGACCAGAGCCGAGGGTTAACTCCCAATGAAATCAGATAGGACATATGGGAGAAAATTTACCCTAAGGTCATGGCCTGAGTCACCTAACTCTGCTACAAAGTTGGCAACACCAGTTGCCACTAATTTAATAAGCAGCTCCCACCCAAGGTCCTCCATTTCTCTCATTCCATTTTTATCACAGTTTAGACATTTTTAGATTTCAGAAGCTAAAGCCGTAACTAGCACTCCCAGAGTATTACTAATGAAGGGAAACTTGGCTGAGAATACATTGTCCCAATAACAGAGGTAGGAAGACTTCCAATAGTAATACTCGTACCCAGTATAACCTATCTTTGATTTTTGTTTTTTTAAGATCTTATTTACTTATTTGACAGAGAGAGAGAACAGCAGAGGGAAAGGGAGAAGCAGGCTCCCTGCTGAGCACAGGCCTGATGTGGGACTCCATCCCGGGATTCCAGGATCTTGACCTGAGCCAAAGGCAGACTCTTAACGGACTGAGCCACCCAGGCGCCCCAGCAACCTGTCTCTCTTTGATTTACAGGAAGAAGAGGATCTCACCTGTTCGTTCTGCCTCTTTGGAATAGCAATCATCAATTTGAATCGTCACTTTTTGTTTAAAGTGTCAACCTTCTCTTTTTAGTGGCCCTTTTCTTTCCTTTACAAAGTTTAAAATTAAATCTAAGGTAATCAAATTATGGCACATGAAAAAAGAGAAAGAATACCATTGCGGGAAAAAAAAAAAAAAAAAAAACAGGGTGGCTTGGCTGGGCAGATGCTGAGTACGTATTAGTCTCTCCTCCACTTCCTCCTTAAAGGGAGTAGTTCCAACACATCCCAGTGGCAGATTTCTAAAAGAGGAAACATTTGGGGGCATTTGGATGGCTAGGTTGGTTGGGTGTCAGACTCTTGGTTTCAGCTCAGGTCATGATATCCCAGTTGTGGAAGGAGCCCCACAATAGGCTCTGTGCTCAAGGGGGAGTCTGTTTCAGATTCTCTCTCCCTCTCCCCCTGCTCCTGGTCCTCTCCCCACCACTTGCGCTCTCTCTCTCAAATAAACAAACAAACAAAATCTTTAAAAAGATAAAAAATAAATAAAATAAAGAGGAAACATTTGTTGGCATGTGTTTTCCTGGCAACCTCCATACAAATATCATCAAAAGCCACTGTAGCCAAATGGTTTCCACACTTAAAGAGAGACTGAAGCATTGGGGATGGCACTGCTTTTATTTTCCAGACTTTTTTTTAACTTGGGCATACAAAACTGAAAAGCCAGAAAAGAAAAAAATTAAACTTGTTTTGAGGATATGAAACAATTCTCCAGCAGATGGCTCTCTGGTATCGTAAGGGGTGGAGGAACCCCAGAAGCTTCTGAAATAATGTCCACCGAATTCAACAGCTCACAATGTTTAAGCTGACTCGAAATTTGTAGAATTCTCTTATATTTCTAAAATCTTAACTCTTCCTGCCAATGAAATGCTTTCACATTTTATCATGTAATGCTGGATATATAATGGTATTTATATGTAATATTTCTGTTATTAGGCTTAATAATGAATTGAATCCCGGAGAATTTAAGAACTGGAATATTCCAGCTTTGCCTTCCCAAAATGGATTTAAAGAATCACTTAAGGGGTGCCTGGGTGGCTCAGTGGGTTAAAGCCTCTGCCTTCGGCTCAGGTCATGATCTCAGGGTCTTGGGATCGGGCCCCACATCGGGCTCTCTGCTCAGTGGGGAGCCTGCTTTCTCCTCTCTCTCTCTCTCTCTCTCTCTCTCTGCCTGCCTCTCTGCCTACTTGTGATCTCTGTCTGTCAAATAAATAAATAAAACCTTAAAAAAAAAAAAAAAAGAATCACTTAAGTTTACTGCACTCCCTGTTACCTGCAGATGTTGGCATGCGTTCCAAGGAAAGGAATGAAATAATGTTCAACCCCACAATGGGATGCAAGAAATCTAAGCAAATCCCCACTAAATTTCGATATTCAGAACGTAACGGGCAACCACATCTTCATTCACATAAAAAGTATTCAACTTCAGGCCCCAAATAAGCCCTGGATTTAAAGGATTAACAAGCAGGACAAGTCAAGTAGCTAGAGCATCAATTAAACAAGATAATGGACCTAAAACCATACACTCCATCATTCATCATTTCCCCAATACTTGGTAACTACAGGCCAATGCAGATACAAGACAGAAAGATCTGACCCTGCCCACCTGGAGACCTCACTTAAGAGCAGAAACTGATGGTCTATTGCTGGGAAGACAGACTCTTTTTGGGTGTGCTTACTAATAAAAATTAAATGGGATAGGTAAACTTGGAGATTGTATGCCAACACTTGGAACATCAGTATTCCCCATGAAAATCAAGATTTTCGGCTTATCCTGAAAAACTTCCAAAGATCTGGCATCCCTGGGCTCACAATACTCCTGGCAACAATACGAACAAGATCTATCCAGATCAGAGGGAGCGCATGCTCTCTACTGTACCACGCTCACCACTCCCTACTGTCTTAGGCACTTACATTGTCCACCTGGCCCCTGACCCAAGGCTACATGGAGAAGATGTGACTATTTCATTATAACAATTCATACATAGTAGTAAACGGTAAATGACACCTAATTTTAATTGATGAATGATGTAAAATATTCTTATTTCTTATGCATTTACTCCAGGTCATGCAAGCATTTACTCCATGAAAGATCTCATTTTATTCTTACAATAGGAGAAAGGAACATCAATAGCCCTGCTTTGCCCAGAGAGGAACACGGAAGCCGAAATACATTAAACAGTTTGGTCAAGATCACAGTGCTGGCTCATGGCGGAGCTAAGACCTGAACAGAGGTATGTCCATGTAAGTCCAGAACCAGAGCTTTTTTCCACGAGTCTGTACTGCTCCGCAGTAGAGGCCAGATGGTCTGAGATGCTCCATAATGGAGGATGATTTTGAGCTGAACTGTTTCTCTATCTCCTTCTTGTCCTCTTTTTACCCTAACTTCATAGCCTTCTGTTTCTAGAGTAGCATGGCACTATTACTGATTACAAAATGCAACAGAAAGCCTATTTTCATACAGGTAGGTTTCTTGTATAGTGAGAACAGTGTTCTACTGCCTAGACATGAATCATGCCATGCTTTTAACAGAGATAGGATGTTTCTCTTACGGGTGGGATGGGGTCAATCATGATGGTTGTCTGGCTGTCAGTTGCCTAGGGATTAAAGGTATACCCTTCAACCTGCAAAGCAGGGCTGATAATATGTATGTGGGATTGGGGATTCCCTACTTGGTGGTGGGCCCTAAAGGAAATTTATATCTTAGTCTTGGCTCTTCCATGTGGGGGCAGGGATGAGAAAGACAAAAAAGCAGTTACACTCTGTATAGGAAACAAGGCAAGAGCTGAGTAGCCAGAAAGCCAAACAAGGTGCTTGAAAACTGTTCTAACACTTTGGGTAAAGAATATAAAAAACCTCAGAGAGTGGAATGAATGGGTCAGAGTTTGGGACCCCTGAGAGCTTATTAGCTAAGGTAAGATCAGAGAATCTATATGTTGTGAGTCTAGTTTACTTTGTGTTCCTTTTATTTTCTTGGCTTATTTGCCTTGTGCTCCCTTAGGTTGGAGTCAAGTATTTTTTAGAATTTCTGCTCATTTTAACTGGAACAAGAGAGAGGGATTTCACTTATGCTCCAGCTAGAGTTTTAATAGGATATAGGACCCCTCAGAGAACACGTGAAGCAGATAGCCTGAGAAAATTGAGGGGGTGTTGGGCCCTCTGCCCACCAAGGGAATTTCCTTCTTATTATAAAACCTTAGAGATTCTTTACACAATTTTAATAGAAGACATTTCCATAGAATACCTTGTTTGGAGAACAATGTAGAAGGAGAGGAGGTAGTACAGCTGAATAAAAGGGCCTGGTAAATTCAGGCAGAATCAATTAAATCTTTCAAGACAAACGCAATGTTTCCAAGGGTGAACATTCTTAAAATCTTCTAAGGCCAGTCAAATTGATGCATTATGTTTTTATTCTAATCTTTCCCTTTGGGGTTATGTATGCATTTAAGTCATAAGAGGTAGTCTGATGCCAAAACAACGTCATGGTTACGAATACAGCCTGATAAAGTACAAATGATAGGGCGCCTGGGTGGCTCAGTGGGTTAAAGCCTCTGCCTTCAGCTCGGGTCATGATCCCGGGATCCTGGGATCGAGTCCCGCATCGGGCTCCTTGCTTGGCAGGGAGCCTGCTTCTCCCTCTGCCTCTGCCTGCCACTCTGTCTACCTGTGCTCGCTCTTGCTTCTCTCTCTATATCAAATGAATAAATAAAATCTTAAAAAAAATTTTAAAAAAAAAAAGTACAAATGATAATATCTTTATGTTATTTTCTACATTGTTAAGGTTTGTGATTGTTTGTACTCCAACGCAAAAAAAATTATCGTGTTTGCACCAGTAAAAGGATAGTTATGTCTAGCTTCATACTGAAAAAACCATGCCTTTTTAAAGCACCTTAATTTTCTGCAAACATCTAAAATGCCGTTGAAATATTCACAGCCTGTTACGTGGTTGTAAGCCACACATTGGCTTCCACAACTGCACAAAACCACCTCACTTGGAAAGCCCTGTCTGGATCAGTTCTCACAAGGATTCACAACAGCGGAGCAGGAGCCCCGATGAATCCCTTGGAACCAATCCCTTTGCTTGGGTTCTGAGCTTCTTCCTCAATAGAGACACGCTGCAGTTTCCTGTAAACCAAGTATTTGTCAGCCTGAGACGGAGCCCCTTGTTGCCTCCTGTACATTGAAAAGCAGTTGCTTCCATTATTAAAAACTATTCTTGAGGCACCTGGGTGGCTCAGTCAGTTAAGCGTCGGACTCTTGATTTCCGGTCAGGTCATGATCTCAGGGTTGTCGGGCTCAGTAGGGGGGTCTGCTTCTCTCCCTCTCCTTCTGCCCCTCCCCCACCCATCTCGTGCGCACGCGCTCTCTCGCTCGCTCTCTCTCAAATAAATAAATCTTTTTTAAAAAATTATAAAACATTCTATTCTTAAGAAATAATTCATCTAACTAATAAGCTAAATTAGGAAACTATGCTTGATTACATGTCTGTAAACTGCTAGTGTGGTGTTTGTGGTATCTATTTCCCACCTTTTGTAATGTTTTCCATAGTTTTGGGTTTGTCATCACTTATTTTTTTATAACTATCAATAGAATAATGAGTATATATATGTACACAAATCTATACACCTACACACACACACACACTCACACACACACACACACACACACACACACACGACTCACAGCTTAAGTATTAATTCCTTATTTCCCTAAGCTGGGGCTAAGCTCTCATTCCTAATTCTCAGAGTCCTTTTTTTTTTGTAATTCATTGTATGACACTTTCCCACCTTCTCCGTTGTATTTCTGTTATTTATGTATCTATCTTATCTTCTACTCACATTTATTCAAGATCCACTCCCATTTCTTTTTTATTATTGAATCACCAAACAAATACATGTCAAATGTGCACATAAATGAATGGGAAAAAAACCTCTGAATATACATAAGGCTAAATCCTTCTGTCATGCCGAGCCATCAGGTAAAATTTCATGCGTGTCTAACATTGAGCTTTACTAAGCAGTACTAACGTTCTACTTTCTAGTGCTGGGCAACAAAGGCTTCAAAAAAAAAAAAAAGGAAAAAGTTGGCTCTAGAATAATTTTTGCTTAACTGTGATTATACCAATAAATGAATTCTTTATGATAAGAAAGCATACTAGAGGGGCACCTGGGTGGCTCAGTGGATTGAGCCTCTGCCTTCGGCTCAGGTCATGATCTCGGGGTCCTGGGATTGAGCCCCGCGTTGGGCTCTCTGCTCAGTGGGGAGACTGCTTCCCCCTCTCTCTCTCTGCCTGCCTCTCTGCCTACTTGTGATCTTTGTCTGTCAAATAAATAAATAAAATCTTTAAAAAAAAATTTTTTTTTAAAGAAAAAAGGATCCTAGAATTTGTAAGCAAAGCTTTAGGGTAATACATCATAATATTGATTTCAAATATTTCTGAAATACCACTGATTATGTTAGCATTAGTAGCAAACATGGGATGACCATTCTGAGTGCTAAGTAATTTACTAACATATTGGTACTTAAGAACAGAGATCTATCATCAATGCCAGAGAAAGTAGGAGGACTTCAGGACAAGACAACAAAATGACTTACTATAAGAGGTAATCGATAATTGAAATCACCAGCAATTCTCTGTCATGTAATATATGTGAAGATGATGCAAAGATAAAAACAAGTTAAAAAAAAAAAAGATCATCCTTCCCTAACATACTTGGCAATGGTATTAGATGTTTCCCATGTTCTTTTTCTCATCTTCTGATCTGTATATCATTTAAGTGGCTCTGTTACTGAGGCAAAATGAAATTCAAAGCATTTCCAAGAACAAAGGCCAAAACCTGTACCCCTTAACACAATTAGAGTGAACATCCTTAACCTCATACTGCAGTTTCTACAAGTAACGGTGGACGACAGTTCAAATTTATTCGTTATTTTCTCTCTCCTATTATATTCCACTGAGAAGTACCACCTAAACTGGGGTTCACAGATATGCCCTCAAGATGAGATTTTGAATACTCTGTCTCAACCATCCATCCTAGCTGCCTTCTGAGTTGAAAAGTTACATGAGAAGTGAGAGAATAATAGGAAAATACTCTCTGAAAAGGACTGCATACCGGGCAGACCAAAAACACTGGTTTTGTGAGTAAAGTGTAAGTAAAGAGCAAACACTTCTCTAATAAACTCTACACATGTTTTTACGTCTCCTCAATGGAGCTATTAAAGAAAACCATCTCTGACGGGATCCCTGGGTAGCTCAGTTGGTTAAGTGACTGTCTTCGGCTCAGGTCGTGATCCCAGCAACCTGGGATCGAGTCCCGCATCGGGCTCCTTGCTCGGCAGGGAGCCTGCTTCGCCCTCTGCCTCTGCCTGACACTCTGTCTGCCCGTGCTTGTGCTCTCTCTCTAATAAATAAATAAAATCTTTAAAAAAAAAAAAAAAAGGAAACCATCTCTGAGACTTTTCCACAACACCATTTAAAGAATGCATTTCCCAATTCATTTCTGATTGACCGATAAAAAAATAAAGCATCTTGACTTCAATAGCAACACTACGAGGCCGCCACACTGCCGGAAGTCTCACTCAATCATCCAAAGGAAGGCCTCCTTTTCTAACATGACTTTCTTCTGAAATTCCTATGTTTTCAGCAGAGAGAACTAGGATGGAGGGAACTAAGAATTCCAAATGAGAAAGGAGAGAGAACACTGCTATTTCTTCAGCAGAAGAAAGGAAAAGATGCTGCAAATACATAATGGAAATGTTCTCAGAGGATTGTAGAAAACATCTATGAAATTAAACACACAGACACACACACACACACACACACACACTCACAAAGGCAGGAAAATGGGTGTCACCAAAATAGGTTAAACAACAAATGACACGACAATGACAGATTTCTGCCCTATGTGTGATGCCTGGGGCTGGGAAATGATGTCAAAAATGCAGTTTTTGAAAACCTAAATATAAGGACAACCAAAATGGTATTCAAAAAACAAGGGGAAAAAATTATCAGGAAAGAAAAAACTAAAGTTAAATGAAGTCTTATTTTTTTTAGTTAAAAAGAAAAAACTAGGGGCGCCTGGGTGGCTCAGTGGGTTAAAGCCTCTGCCTTCAACTCGGGTCATGATCTCAGAGTCCTGGGATCGAGCCCCGCATCGGGCTCTCTGCTCAGCAGGGAGCTTGCTTCCCCCTCTCTCTCTGCCTGCCTCTCTGCCTACTTGTGATCTCTCTCTCTCTCTCTGTCAAATAAACAAAATCTTTAAAAAAAAAAAAAGAAAAAACTAAAGTTAAATAAAGTCTTATTTTTTTAAAAAAACAAGATGCTAGGGGCGCCTGGGTGGCTCAGTGGGTTAAGCCTCTGCCTTCAGCTCAGGTCGTGATCCCAGGGTCCTGGGATCGAGCCCTGCACTGGGCTCTCTGCTCAGTGGGGAGCCTGCTTCTCTGCCTACTTGTGATCTCTGTCAAATAAATAAATAAAATCTTTAAAAAAAATAATAAAAAAACAAGATGCTAAAGAAAGGTTGAATATGACTTTCCTGTCAGATACTAAGAATTAAACATCTCTTTATATGTTAAAAAAGGTAATATGTTATATGTTTACATATAACATATACTATAAGTTTAGGGGAAAAAAAAAAAAGGTAATTCTCCAGCAAGTCGATTACCGTGATTTGTTCAATAAAGCCTATAATAAATGGGCCTTTGGAAACATGAGGAAACGGGAACTTTCTGGGATAATGGCACTGGATTAGACAGCCCCAACACTCAGCCTATTATGCCTATAGAAAGACATTAAATAGGATCAGTCAGATCAATCATTCACCTTCTCCAGCCTAGGGACAGTGGTATTGCTTCTTCTCTTACAGGAGAGCAATAAGCTAACCCAGAGCAATCTTGAGAGAATCCAAGCAAATTCACCATGTTCCCAAGTCTGTCTGGTCAGCACCATGATGAGCACCAAGTAGTTTCCCATCTCCCACTAGCTGGAAGGCCCAGATACTGCCTTCCAAACATTAAGGGAACAAGGTTGGGGGTGTGAGAAAGGATCACCAAAACTGAATCACAAGAAATCTTTGTTTTTGCTTCCTGCATGTACTTAGAAGCCTAGTACTTGTTACAAGTAATCCCAAAATTGATTTGTTCTGAACATTTCATTGTTAAAGCAATAACCCTCCACCCTATGGAATTATTGTTACAATTTTACAGCACAGATAAATGCCCACCTTCTCTGGGAATACAAGAAAGGCTACTGGATTTCTAAAATACAAAGCAGGGGGGGCTCCTGGGTGGCTCAGTCAGTTGAGCAACTGACTCTTGGTTTTGATACAGGTCATGATCTCATGGGTTGTAGGATTAACCCGCTAGGGGCTCCATGCTCAGCAGGGAATCTGCTTAAAGAGTCCCTCTGCCCCTCCCCTGACCTACGCCTGCACATGTGCACACGTGCATGCTCTCTCTCAAATAAATGGATCTTTAAATTAAAAAATGATAATAATAATAATAAAAGTAGAACTTCTTTAAGTAAGAAATATTGAAAGACCCAGTCCATTTGCTATTAGGGTTAAAATCTGCTCAAGACAGTTAACCCAGATAAAAAAATTCCAAGCAAATTTTCATTTTCATTGTTAAGTTCCCATTTTGGAGCAGAGAAAGGCATTAATATTTGCAAAAAGAAAAAAAAAAGGATCTCAACCTATACAGAGATCATGTCCAAAAATTCATTTATGGTAGTTATATACATGCAACTAATCTGCCATTATCCTATTCTAATAAAAAATGAGAACACCTTTGTCATGTTTATATGTCAAAGATGATGAATATGGCCCTAGTAGAGTTATGTCTGAGATAAGTAAAATGCATTTTTTTTATCACCCTGAAAACATTTATTCTCTTAAAAAAAAAAAAAAAAAAAAAGGACAGAGAAGTAAAGTGTATCAGGCAAGGTAACAGAGAAACCATTATCCCTTCAAAAATCACAGCATTTTTGCTGACAAGGGAAAAGACAGACCAAAATAGGCAAGAGGCAAAATGCACATATTGAGGCAGGCTTTCTTCAGCAACAGAGAAATGTAAAACACAATGAAACTCCTGCTCTCCCAGTACACATCTCTCCAGTGGGTGTTGCAGAGACAGAGCTCATGCCTGCCTTCAGAGCCTGCTGGCAAACTTTTCAGAAGCAGACCCTTGTTATGCGCTGAATCGCATCCCCACCAAAAAATATATAACCTGTTGTACTTGTGAACATGACCTTCAAAAATGAGGTATTGGGGGACGCCTGGGTGGCTCAGTTGGTTAAGCCGCTGCCTTCGGCTCAGGTCATGATCCCAGCGTCCTGGGATCGAGTCCCACATCTGGCTCCTTGCTCGGCGGGGAGCCTGCTTCTCCATCTGCCTCTGCCTGCCACTCTGTCTGCCTGTGCTCACTCTGACAAATAAATAAATAAAATCTTTAAAAAACAAAAATGGGGTATTGGCAGATATAATCAAGTGAAGAGGAAGTTATTGGGATGGGTCCTAATCCAATGGCTGGTGTTCTTGTAAGAAATCAGGGCAGAGAGACACACTGAGGGACCACAGTCCCGTAAACATGGAGGCAGGGGTTGCCATTATGTTGCCACAAACAAAGGAACTCATGAGGCCACTAAAAAGCTGGAGGAAGCAAGGGATGATTCCCCCATCTTGAGGCACTGGAAGGAGCAGGGCCCTGCCCACACCTTGATTTCAGACTTCCAGGCTCTAAAACCACGTGAGAATAAATGTCTGTTGTTTTAAGCCATCCCGTTTGTGGTATTTTGTATGGTAGCCCTAGAAAACTAAGATGCTTGGTGATTATGTTGTAGAGACATAAAGGTGACAAAGACAACAGGGTGCCAATTAGATACAAATTTGAGGTTCATTTGAGCCATTAATTATCCCTTAAAGGATAAACATTCAGAAATTTCCACAAAGGTTCTTGGCTTCTTGGTTGTCTGCTATCTAATAAGGGCAGATTTTGCCCATATCCCATTGAGAAAAAGACTCCATTCTCTGGAGAAGTGCTTCTGTCCTCTAGTGGGAAAGAAGATACTAAAATAACATACGAGGAGTTTAATAATATAATTAAATAAACACACATCTTAAGCTGGAGAGCTGTATGTCATGTGTCAACTCATCACAGAGATTAAAACTTGGAAAGGTAGGTAACTTGACATGGCACAACTCACAGTCTGGGTAAGAATAAATTATCTGCCTCTGGGTATAAACCTACAATAGAATTAAAACCCTTCCCCCAAAGCCTACATTCCTAGGCAAGGTAGAAAAACATGTACTGAAACTGGAGGTCCCCCACACATTCAGGAGTCTAGTAGGCTTATCTGTTTAAATAAGTATAGTTCAAAGGAGTAGACACACCAGCATAAAATTAATCGTGACATTAATAATGTACACTAATTAAACATAAATGGTACTTCCCAGGATCTAGGGGGAAAGGTGTGCTCATTCAAAATCTTATCTTCCGCCCAACAATGTAACAGAAAGAATATTTTTAAACCAAAAATGTCTTTCAAAAACTTTGATGAGGCTTGTAATTTCAATCAAAAACTGACAAAATACATTCTCAGAAAGAAGCTGGAGTCAAATTGTGTAGAAGAGAAGCACTAAAACTCCAGGACATCTTCAGCAAGTCAAGAAAATTCTCACATATTTCAATGCAACTGCCATCATCTACTAAATTTAGAAAATTATTGCAGTTTCACAAGTATGGATTACTCACAAATATATTTTTTTCTCTGATTTAATGAGCCCTGCCGGGTAAAGCTGTCATCTCTAACTCAGGTTAATTCGGGGGAACCTGCTTTTTCCAGATGGCGTCAAGGAGAGTCTACAGTTAATATGAGATTAATCTCAAAGTCATACCATTTTTATCTCAACGTGGAGTGTAAGAGCTGTTAGCCTCAGAGCTTGCTTTTATCCATTTCTTAAACCAGCATTCTACTATGGAGTTCTCCAGAATACTCCTAAAATGTCATGTTTCTCTGCCAGAGAACTGCCAGCATTACCCTGAGATAGAGTCTGCGGCAAAACTGGCTGAGCCCCTTTCCCCGTTCTATAGGAGACAAAATATCATATAACAGCACATCATATGTCTTTACTGCAGCAAGCCCATGGTTAATGCTGTGCCCAAAAGCTTACCTGTCCTCTAGATTCATTTTAGAAACTCAGCATCACAAATCTCTGGACATTCTGTACCACCTGCCAAAATGCTGATTAATTAAATGACCTTTCATCATATTTCCAGTCTGCATGTTTGTGGTGTGCAGCTGGGCTCCAGGCCTCTTTTTCATGCTCACACCCAATGTCTCAGAAAGTATAATTTGGCATGCATTTCTCAATCTTAACAGGTGAAGAGATTGACCCTCTCCAAATAGTACAACTTCCTAACCCGGAAATGTTCATGAAGAAAAAAACAAAAACAAAATCCCAGGACTAACAACCAGAGCAGTGCTGTGAAAATACAATCCACATTAAAGTTTCCACCTAAGAAAATCTGGTGGGGAAACTTGAATGTTTCCATTTAAACCAGCATCCTCGGGCGCCTGGGTGGCTCAGTGGGTTAAGCCGCTGCCTTCGGCTTGGGTCGTGATCACAGGGTCCTGGGATCGAGTCCTGCATCGGGCTCTCTGCTCAGCAGGGAGCCTGCTTCCCTCTCTCTCTCTCTCTCTCTGCCTGCCTCTCTGTCTACTTGTGATCTCTCTCTGTCAAATAAATAAATAAAATCTTTAAAAATAAAAAATAAAAAAATAAAAAAAAAATAAACCAGCATCCTCAATGGAGCCTGCAGATCTTAGTCATCTTGAGTACTCTTTAGAAATGTGGATGCAGGGGGAACCTGGGTGGCTCAGTGGGTTAAAGCCTCTGCCTTCAGCTTGGGTCATGATCTCAGGGTCCTGGGATCGAGCCCCGCATCGGGCTCTCTGCTCAGCGGGGAACCTGCTTCCCTTCCTCTCTCTCTCTCTCTCTCTGCCTGCCTCTCTGCCTACTTGTGATCTCTGTCAAATAAATAAAATCTTTAAGAAAAAAAAAATGTGGATGCAGGGCACCTGGGTGGCTCAGTCAGTTAAACCTTCGGCTCAGGTCATGATCCCAGGGTCCTGGGATCGAGTCCCATTTTGGGCTCTCTGCTCAGTGGAGAGTCTGCTTCTCCCTCTCCCTCTGCCTGCTGCTCCCCCTGCTTGTGCTCTCTACCTCTCTGTCAAATAAATAAATAAAGTCTTTAAAAATAAAAATAAAAATGTAGATGTCAGACTACTTCCTACATCAATGGAATCAAAATCCCTGGGAGGAATCAGGCATTAGGATTTTTTTAAAAGCTCCCCAAAGTGATCCTGATGTTCACCCGTAGTTAACAGCTACTGCTCTAGACCGGAGATCAGCAAGCTTTCTCAGTAAAGGGCCACATCATAAATGTTTTGGGCTTTGTGCACAGTCTCTGTCAAAACTATTCAACTCTGCTGATCTGGCACAAAAGTAGCCACAGACAAGATATAAATATGCACGTGCCGCTGGGTCCCAAGACAGCTTGATTTAGGAACACTGAAATTTGAATTTTATTTAACTTTTATATGTCACAAAATATTATTCTTCTTCTAATTTTTTTCCCCAATCATTTGAAAAGGTAAAGATCATTCTTAACTTGCAGGTCGTATAGAAGGCAGGCCAGATCTGGCCCGGCCACGGTTTATTGACCCCGGATCCACACTGCAGATGGAATACATTGCTCCTTAATCTTTTCTCAAAAACAACATTTGCTCAGTGACTCCATCAATCAGTCCAAGAAAAGACCCCCTTCAAAACATGGGTACCTTCAGATTCAAGTTGGTCCAGGCCATATGAGGCAGCTGTATTAACATGGCTAATGGATGGGACAACGGTTCTGCTCTCCGAAGACGCCTCAGAATCAGGAAGTGCTGGGAAAAGGCTGGGGGCTTCCTCTATTATTCCAGGGGGAGTCACCGGAGAGCCCCAAACTGGTGTGAACAATTCCTCGTTTGGCCCCGTGATGGTGTCTATTAGTTCTGTCAAACACAAAAGACAGCACCTTACCCAAAGATGATCATTAGGAGAAATGTATACATGCCTTTCCGCTTTTCAAGCAAGAAATGATCAGTGAAACCAGTATCTTATATACATTAAGTCTGGCATTTAGACCAGCTCCCCCCTTCCCATAGTGCATCAATCCCGCTATACAAGGCACTTTATCGTCTAGGAAATTGTACTGTCTCAAATCAGAAATTTCTTTTCAAATTTTCATTTCCCATTTACTCTATTGACAATATTAGGAATTTTGTACAATTTTATCTGATTTACTGCCAAAGACAGTAACAAAAAAGTATTAAAATATATGCCAAAGACAACTTTAAAAAATCAAGTGAAAGGGTAAGGATATCTGTCTAGAATATGCTCAATTCCAATGCAGCCAAATTTAGCCCTAAGTTTTCCCAAATATTAAAAAAAAAAACTCTAGAATAGTATTATTTTGCAGGTTTGGTAGATCATCAGAATCTCTGAGGTAATTTTTTAGAAGTTCACCTCCATGCTTTCCACATATCCCAACTTCCTCAATCAGAATTCCCTTTGTAGTGAAGCCGGAAAAACTGTTTCTTAAAGCTTCTAGGATATGGATGCAGAGTCTCACATACATTGCTGTTAGAAACATACACTGGTGCAACCACTTTGGAAAATAGTGAGGCATTGCCCGCTAGAGTCAAACATTCAGACCTAAACCTGGGGCTCTAGGATTATAACCAAGAGAATCTCCTGCACGTGTCCAATGGAGGATATATAAGAGGGTATACACGGCAGCAAGCAATGTTCACAAAAGCCAAACCTGGAAATGACCTTAATGCAAATTGCTAGGAGAGACTGGGTGAAGATGAGATGAATACACTGTGATCTATTTTCATAGTGTAATATTATAAATAGTCAAAACAGAAGATTCATAGCAAGTAAATCATAGCCATAGACTATTAAGTAAAATAAGCAAGTCCCAAAAAGGTTATCTGCAGCACAATACTGTTTTTATAAAATTAAAAACTACTAAAATATTTAAATGCATAATTTGAGGAATGAATACAGGCATGATAAAACTAAGATAAAAGGAAAAAAAAAACTAAGATAAAAGGAAACCAAGGAAATGAGGAACACAAGATTCAGGATGACAGTTAACATCAGAGGAGGAAGAGGGTGGATGGGGTTACATCTACGTTACTAACTAGGCCCCAAAGTGTCTTTTGGAGCGGCAGGGTTAGGAGATATTTATTATCTTGTTAAAAAAAACTCAGTTAGGGGCACTTAGGTGGCTCAGTCATTAAGCCTCTGCCTTCAGCCCAGGTCATGATCCCAGGATTCTGGGATGGAGCCCCGCATGAGGCTCCATGCTCAGCGGGAAGTCTGACTCTCCCTCTCCCACTTCTCCTGCTTCTGTTCCCTCTCTCACCGTGTCTCTCTCTGTCAAATAAATAAATAAGATCTTTTTTAAAATAAATAAATAAATAATTCAGTTAATAAATAAAAGTAGACTTAGACCAATAATGAGATAGAGACATGAGGCCAAAAACAATATTTAAATGATAATAATTTTTGTAATTTTCAGGTGTTTCTGATGATCACCAAGATTTAAAAATTTTGCTCTCCTTAAGATAAGAGTATTTGAGGGCCTCCTATATGGAAACCACTTTGCAGCCATTATTTTGAATCCTTAAAATAACCTGTAAGTCAGGTAAGCATTATTTAGAGATGCACAAACCAAGCCTGGAGACATGAGACTTGCTTGAGGCCACAATATTAGTGGGGGCCAAAGCTGAGATTTGAACTGAGGTCCTCACTGTTTTCACTTCACCCCCTGGCTCCTAGCAGCCAGTGCTGTCAAACAAGGAGAGCTTCTCAGGAGGTCTGGCCTTCCCAAGCCCCAGCGATGCGCCATCTCATTTTACCTGGGAACTAACTCCTCATCCTGTCAGGCTTTGCCACATCCCTCCAAACAAGACAGAGCTCACGCACCTTTCCAGTTCATTCTCCAGATGAAATGTGTGTGTACCCTGGGGACAGAGCCAGGTGCCACACTCATTCTATTCCTTATTAACTCAGAAAAGATCCACTCCCAAACTGAGTCCAAGTCCCCCCTCCTTACAAACCTTCCAGAGCAGAAGTAACTTCGGAAGACAACGGCACGGCTGTAGTTGAAACTGTAGAGGGCAGAGGCTCCCATCTCCTCGACAGCTGAGTAACAGTAGGGACACCAGATGTGGCAGAGGGGGACTCTTTTCCTTCCTCAATCTTACCATTTTCTCCAGTAACCTCGAGGGTAGAAACCTGCTGCTCTTGTGTCACCAATGATAAAGTGGCTTCTACTTCTTGAACAGCTGTTGTCATCTCTTGAGTGATGATGTCTTAAAAGGGGGGATACAACATTTTAAAATAGACAAATTCCCTATACCTTAAAATGTCACTCTGTAATTAATAAACTGAAAAAAAAAAGAAGAAGAAGAAGAAGAAGATAGCTATTTCAGGGTATGGGAAGGCCAACAGATCGCTCAGACACAAAATGCCAGCAAATAAATATTTTCAGTGTTCCTGCTTTCAGGAGCGATGAATCAATCTAAGACTGAGATAAAGAATTTAATGTGTAAAACAAAATCCAAAACAAAATAGAAAGATCAACAGTTGATCTCCCTCTTATAAATATCAACATAGCCAGTTTGTTAAGAAACAAATTATACAGTTCTAAGTTATATTCAAAAATTCTCAGCATTTATATATATATATATATATATATTAATTTTCACATTTGTATTTCTAAAGGGGAAAGTCTGCATTTTTAATAAAAGAATAATTATTACAGTAACTAATGTTTACTGAGTTTCTATTATATGCTAGATACACATATATTTCTATTATATGCTGTAGACACACACTGCTAAGTATATGGTGGGCATCATCTTATTTTCTCTTCCAATGTATACTAAGGAGAGATAGATACTAATATCATTCCATGGAACCCATATATCTGAGCAGTCAAGAATGCAGGTTTCAGGGGTGCCTGGGTGGTTCAATGGGTTAAGCCTCTGCCTTCAGCTCAGGTCATGATCCCAGGGTCCTGGGATCGAGCCCCGCATTGGGCTTTCTGCTCAGCTTCCCCTCCTCTCTCTCTGCCTGCCTCTCTGCCTACTTGTGATCTCTCTCTGTCAAATAAATAAATAAAATCTTAAAAAAAAAAAAAAAAAAGAATCCAGGCTTCAGGGGCCCCTGGGTGGTTCAGTCCGTTGAGCATCAGACCCTTGGTTTCAGCTCAGGTCATGACCTTAGGGTCCTGAGATAGAGCCACTCCCTGTTCCCTGGGCTCTGGGATCAGCATTCAGCAAGGAGTCTGCCTGAAACTCTCTCCCTCTTCCTCTGCCCTTCTGCCCCAGCTCCAGCTCTTGCATGTGTGCTCTCTCTCTTTCGTTCTCTCTCGCTCTCTCTCTCTTAAATAAGTAAATAAAATAGATAATGCATGTAAAGCACTTAGCACATACCCCAGTACTTGTACAAGTATTCAGTAAATACCAACTTTGAATGGTGACTGCTATGAGAGAAAAAAAGAGTAAGAACTAGAAATAGTGATGGAAATTTTAAAATTATCATTCAAAATTTCTCCACATCTCTTATTCTACTTCCTGTAGAGAAAAAATAATAATATGATAATTTTTATAGATAACTTTTAAAACCTGATCTTCACCCGAACCCGTGGAATAAGCTGAATCCGAGAACTGATGATGACCTAAGGTTACTCATCTGTTCATAGTAACCAAAACCACAAAGAAATCATTGCATATTCTGCAGAGGGTAATGTCCTAAGTAGTCCCTGGGCCCTTAAATGATTAGCATTTGAGTTGTCTACTTTTGGAAAAGATGTATAATCACCAGAAAATAGGTAAAAAGATTTTTGGCTATTCTCTAACTACTGTTGTCAGTAATCTGTTTTTCACGTTCTTTTTGTTGAACAACAACAAAAAAATAAAGTGAAAGGAATTATTTAACTGTTTCTACAAAGAACATCTAGAAACTTTTTGATTAATTTGAATAATGCAGGCAGTCAAATAGAGTAATTTCAGTCTGAATGGTTCTCTATCTCCATTTACACATCCACTGACTTGGTATTTAGGAAGCACCTACTAGGTGCCAGATATTGTGCCATGTGCTGGGAATAAAAAGAAGTTGCCTATTAAGAGACTATAGTTGAGGGGCGCCTGGCTGGCTCAGTCAGAAGGGCATGTGACTCTTGATCTCAGGGTTCGTACGTTCAAGCCATGCATTGGGTGTAGACTTAGTAAAAAAAATAAATAAACTTAAAAAACTTTAAAAAGAGAGAGACTGTAGTTAAGTAAGGCAATCATGACTAAGTAAGGAGTATATTCAATAATCAAAATAATAATCAATCACCAAATTCATTTTACTTTTTAGGCCCTATTATATAAGCTAATGCAATTCTAATACATAAGAATCACAGATTCAATTATGTGATGAATAATCTGGAACTATATGACTTAATGCTCCAGGAATATCTTAAAATGTTATGGAAAATCGAAGTAATTCTTGTTCAGTCATATCCAGTATCTTCATGGTCATGGAGACCCAACTCTCTTAATGGAATTTAAAAAAGCAACATACAGGGGTGCCTGGGTGGCTCAGTAGGTTAAGCTTCTGCCTTCAGCTCAGGTCATGATCCCAGGTCCTGGGATCGAGCCCCACATCAGGTTCCCTGCTCAGCAAGGAGCCTGCTTCTCCCTCCCCTCTGTCGCTCCCCCTGCTTGTGCTCTCTCTCTCTCTCACTCTCTCTGTCAAATAAATAAATAAAATCTTTAAAAAAATAATAATAATCACTTTAAAAAAAACATAAAACAAGAGCTAAAGCTAATACAATGTCATATGTTAATTACATCTCAGTTTTTTTAAAATAATAATAAAATCAGATGGAAACATTCCAAATTAAACAAAGCTTGTTTGTCTTTCTTTCTTTTACCTTTCAGTGTATTTCCCAGTGGTTGATGTGCCTCAGATTCATATTCTGAGATGGAAACAGTGGTCTCTAAGAAAACCACTGCATCATTTTCCCTAGTGGACTCCATGAAGTCTGCAGTATCTTGGAAGAGGCTGACAACAGAGACTTTCCTATCTTCCACAGGACTTGTGGGAGTAAAAGAACTTTGATCGGCAAAGGGAGAGGATAGCGCCTCCCCGTGTGCCATTAGCAGGGCTGTCCCCATGGGTTCTTCCCCTTCCAGCAGCCCCAGAGCCACCTCTGCAGCCTCTGTCACAGGTTCGCCCTCTTCCAGACCTTCCATAGGGTCATTATCAGTTTCTTGGGCTGTCTGAGACATTTCCATTCCCATCTGAGTCTCTATACTTTCTCCAAGCTTTGGAGTCTTTATCTGGCTTACACTCTCTAATTTGGTGTCATCCCACTCATCACTTCCGACAGAGGCAGCTGGAACAGCTGTGCTGACACTCCCTGGGACTCCTGGGGCTCCCAGCAGCCTGTCAGTTTCTGGCTCAACACTCAGGGTGTACTCAGAGGTTGTGAGCCAGTGCTTGGTGGCCGCGGTCTGGGAATGATCAGCTGTCATCGGCAAAGGCTTCTCCCTCTCAGGCATGGGGCTTCCAGGCTCCGTGCCCACTATGGGTTCAACACTGGGGAAAAAAGCTGCCCTGTGTTCTGTATCTGTTTCAGATTTCTCGGTCCTGGGACTGGCAGTTAGCATTTCTTTAGTATTCACATCAGATGAAGGTGAATGTCCCAGACTAACTCCTTCCTGACTTTCAGTTGCAAACAACTGGTCATCCACATAGTTCAGAAAACCCTGTGTTTCTTCTGTGGTCCCTTCTATGATGGGCTGAATGACGGTACTACCGAAGCGTTCTTCTTTCTGATCGATATTCAGAGGAGCAGTTGCAGGGATAGGATTGATCAGCATGGCCTTGAAAAGTCGGCTCTCGGGAGACACCCTCTCTGGCTGGCTGGAAACAAACACTTCCTCCTCGCCGGGGAGGACTGTCTCAGCACCAGTGTACAAGGCAGGGCTGTTAGGCTGCATGAGCCCACCGCCTACTGGATGGACTTCTTTGTTAGTAGGCAATACTTTCTTTAAGGACGTTGCTGATGGTTCTGCTAACACCATCACTGGATCTTCAGAGACCACCAACTGGGGAGGGCACTTGGAAGTCAGAGGGTCATTTTCTAGGTCATCTGTGTTTATCCTCTCAGGCTGCCCTGTTTCTTCAGGAACATGCGCTATCTCCCTTCTTTCCACTTTGGGGAAGGCCACACATTGTGTGGCAAAGTTGAGAAGCACAAGGCTCCAGAAGGCCAGACAACTGTGCACTACAATTGGTCTGCTCATAGTGGAGGAGAAATGTGCACATACATCAACAAAGTTGACAATTCCAGTAATCGAGTCCTGCAGAAAAATAAAGCATATCAAGCTGTCACATAAATGCATTTTGTAAATAAGCCCCTTCAGATTAAACTGTAAGTAAAATAATCTTGATTTCATGCTTGGAGATAGTAGAGACAGCTGTTCTACTTCTTTGGTACCTTTGAGACATGGATAACCCAGTTCATTTTTCCCTGCTGAATTTTGCAGCTGATTTAACTTGAAGCTCTCTAGAAGAGGTACACATAGTTCGAGGACTAAGTTCATTGTTTCTTAAATACCTATTTGAAAAAACTACCCTTGAAGTCACATTTGCAATATTCTCCCCAAATTCTGCCATAAATCATGTAGTCAAATGACTGCAGAAATAGCAATATATCTAAGACATAGTAAATCTCACATTTATTTATATTACATTCAGAGAAAGTTTCAAGTATGGTTTAAAACTTATTAAACATCATCATAAAACACTGAATGCTGGTTATATTCAAGAAGTTTTTCTAAGTATATAAATTATTTTTGATTAAAATTTATCTTGGGGGGCGCCTGGGTGGCTCAGTGGTTAAAGCCTCTGCCTTCGGCTCAGGTCATGATCCCAGGGTCCTGGGATCGAGCCTCACATCCGGCTCTCTGCTCAGCGGGGAGCCTGCCTCCTCCTCCTCTCTCTCTCTCTGCCTGCCTCTCTGCCTACTTGTGATCTGTCTGTCAAATAAATAAAAATCTTAAAAAAAAAAAATAAAAAAAAAATAAAATTTATCTTGGGACGCCTGGGTGGCTCAGTTGGTTAAGCGGCTGCCTTCGGCTCAGGTCATGATCCCAGCGTCCTGGGATCGAGTCCCGCATCGGGCTCCTTGCTCAGCAGGGAACCTGCTTCTCCCTCTGCCTCTGCCTGCTTCTCGGCCTACTTGTGATCTCTCTCTCTCTGACAAATAAATAAATAAAATCTTTAAAAAAAAAAAAAATTTATCTTTAGGGGCTCCTGGCTGGCTCAGTCAGTAGAACACATGACCCTTGATCTTGGGGTTCTGAGTTTGAGCCCCATATTGGTTGTGGAGCCCACTTTTTAAAAAAATAAACAAAAAATTGAAAAAATAAAAAAACTATGTTTTTAAATTTCTCTTTAAAACACTTAAATTATTTTTTTCTCTGTAACAACTATAAAAATTATAGGCAAACCCTTGATGTTTCAAAATTTAAGGAGCAGAAAGAGTAAAAGAGTTACTGCAGATAAATGTGTTTTTAGGGGAAAAAACTATGTAAGAGAACCAAAACGCATTTTAAATTAGCAATCTTTACTGAATACATATCATTATAAGATTGAGATTTATTGCATTTTCTGTTTTTAAAAACTACTCACACTCTCGTTAAAACTAAAACTATATCAAAACTATTAATTTGGCGCCTGGGTGGCTCAGTAGGTTAAAGCCTCTGCCTTTGGCTCAGGTCATGATCCCAGGATCCTCGGATCGAGCACCGCATCAGGGTCTCTGCTCAGCGGGGAGCCTGCTTCCCATCCTCTCTCTCTGCCTGCCTCTCTGCCTACTTGTGATCTCTGTCTGTCAAATAAATAAATAAATAATCTTAAAAAAAAAAAAAAAAGGTGGGGGGGTGCGCCTGAGTGGCTCAGTAGCTTAAAGCCTCTGCCTTCGGTTCAGGTCATGATCCCAGGGTCCTGGGATCGAGCCCCGCATTGGCCTCTCTGCTCCCCGCATTGGCCTGATTCCTCCTCTCTCTCTGTCTGCTTCTCTGCCTACTTGTGATCTCTGTCTGTCAAATAAATAAATAAAATCTTTAAAAAAAAAACAAAAAACAAAAAAACTACTAATTTTCCCCCAAAATGTATGAGTTTTAGTTCTTTTTTAATCTACTTTGCTGTTTGGGCATTTCTTTTCCCATCATCAGAAATTTCTCAGATGCTATAGATGTTCTAGAAAGTTAAACATAGGAATGAAAATTCTAAAAACTGAAGCTTTATGAAAGTTATTATTTTTTCCTTCTTTCATGTATGATCATTAAACTACTTGGGTTAAGCATGTAATGTGCACACATCAAATATAAAAATTTATGTTTTCATAGGGCCTTCTCCCCTTAAGAAGTTTAAAGCTTCCCCATTTTTGTTTCCAGGTCTTTTTGTGACCAAGAAAATGTCAAGTCCTTAGGGCATGATCTAGATAGCTGAAGAGGAAAAAAAGGCTGAATTTTTCTACACAAGGAAAGAGGAATCCCCGATTTGGAGCTCAGGCCTCCTGCCAAACTACCAGCACTCCATGAATGAGTCATATTGGAAGGCATCCTCCAGCCCCAGTCAAACCTTCAGATGACTCAGCTTCCTTCAGCTGACACCATGACTGCAACTTCCTGAACTTCCTGAGAGACCTTGAGCCAGAACCACCTGGTAAGGTGGCTACTCCCAAATTCCTAATGCACAGAAATGAGATGAAATAATAAGCATTTGTGGCCACTAAGTTAGGGATAATTTGTTACACAGAAATCTTGAATCCACAGTACTTTGCGAGAATATAGGAATAAGATGACGTGCAGAAAAGGAACAGTACACATCAGGGATCATAAATTTATTAGCAGAAGAAAACTGAAGCCAGAGGTGACTAGAAGAAAGCCACCACACCCCTGGCAAGAATCCTCATAGATAGTGAGAGGGATGGTAAGCTTCCCCACATGGGGGAGGAGAGTCTGCAACAATTTTATTTAAATATTAAATTACATACCAGCAGCTAGCATTGTTTTAAAAGGAGAGAATATGGGAAAGATATTCGAAAAAGAGGGAATAGCCTGTGCCAAGGTATGTCCACATTCTGAACATTAGTTATCACCATACTTTAAATGATCCCTAAAGAATCCCACTTCATAGTCAGGTAACAGATCTGGTAAGAGTATTTGGCTTGCTGCCTCTAATTGCACTCCTCAAAACAAAACAAAGACAGGCTGTAAATGTTCACAGTTGATGAAACTGTATTTTTCTACGGATAAATTGAGCTATGAAAGCGTATATAGTTGAACATATGTAAAAGCTATACAACCCTCTGATCTATTCTTTCCTGAACAAATATTTTTCCCATTCAGTGAAATCTTACTAAACATCCCAGACAATATAGGGTGTGGCCTAAAACCTTGGTCTACATGATCCCATGCTTCTGGATAAAAACCTGAAAGAAAAGAAAAAAAAAAAAAAACAGGCCATCATGAATAACAATAGAATTTAGAGGGACATGGACTGGAATCAGAAAAACCATTCCTGAATCCAAGCTTTATTGTTGTTAAAATTTGCTATGGGATACTGTGCAAATAGCCTCAGTCTTTCCTTTGACAAAATGAGGAATTAAACAAAAAATAGGGTAAATCCTTTTTACCTCCATGATTCCATTTTCATATTTTATCTACAAGGTCATAAAATTAAAATACAAATGTATTCATATTCCAACAATCATGCCGTCAAGTAGGCAAGGCACCCAAATGATTGAATGGATGTTTCACATCTTATTTATATGTTCTGGAGCCATGTGGGCTGAGAGGAGAATCTTATAAACAAATCGGGGGGGGGGGTAGGCAAACCATACAGATTTAATATAACCTCAATTGCCTTTCCCAAACAGAATTTTCCTTCAAGGTTTTATTTTCAGCTAGATCTTGAGCTTTAGAATTTTTGTGTGAAGGGAATTCTGCCATTGCCCTAAAAGACTTTCCTTCTGTAATTAAGTGTCAGCCACCTGCTTTCTAAATCCAACTACAGAAAAAAATGGGGGTGAACTGCAAGCCTGTTCTATGTCTGCATATTGCGGCCATATGTTCCTTCTCCCCACTATTCAAAGCAATGCCTAAACTTTAAAAGAAACAGAAAAGACAGCCTATAAGAACGACAGCAGGGAGCATGTCTGCAACTCAGATAAACTGGTAAATGACCTTCAAGTTCCAAGTCTTTCTCCATCTTTCAAAGCACAGTGCAAGTTCACACAGCCATTCCCATGATTTTGGTGGCCCCCAGGGAGAGCCACCTGACATTAGAGAAGAAATAAGAAAAGGCTGACCATTGTCAATTTAACAGCCATATGCCTCAAACTAAATAATTATCTGCAAGCATATTTTTAAGGCTATACGCCTTTTCTTTTTTTCCCTCAACATTGTATCCCCTCCCTGGCAAAAAGCCTGGCACAGAGGAAATGCTCAGTAAATATTGGCTGAACAAACAGAGGAATGCCTACAGCCTGCTTTGTAGGGGAAGGGGAGGGTGGGGAAATTTCACTGCTAATGAGTACTCTGTGTCTTAATTATCTTAAATTAACTCAATCATAAGAATATTGAACAAACAAAAGAATATTTCTCTAACTTTTCTTTCACACCATGGCAGTGCTGCCTTCTTTCCACTACTACCCATCACAGCAAATTAATTCAGGTAAATAAACTGTAACCAAATTGCCAACTGATAGGGGCCATTAGCTTCTAATAGCTTAAAAAGCATCCCTTTCAGAGCAAGTCAGTAACACCTTGTCAATCACTTGCTATCAAGGTATCCTAATGGCGCTGTAGTCCTCTGAACAGTGTACTGCATTTCTGCCACCATGGGCAGATAAACTGCTCTGTCACCCATTATCTTTGACAATCTTAAATAGATACAGTGCAGAATCTGTTTCCTTGTCGAATCTTGGCATACTCAGGTTACAAAGACAAATGAAAGACAACATAAAAAACAGACTTAGTCACCTTGTTAGATTTAATAATCATGGGTTTTTTAAACACTTGGTCAACTTTTTTTCCAACTAAAATGTATATTATTGCTCAGTGTGTTACCAAAATGTAGACCCAAGGGGAACCAGCATGGGAAAACATTCTCGTCAGTGACAAAGCTACATTTTTCAAAGGAAAGTGAATTCCACATACAATAGAGAAGGAACATGAGCATTGCCGTAAGAGTACTCCAGACACAGGAGGCCTAGAGAGTATGCCAAAAAACTGGTGACAAATTGCCTGATATTTCCCTCTTCTTGGGATAAACACAAATACCATAAATACCAAAAGGTTTGGGGAAGAAAGCTGCCTAATCTTAGATTTTTCACTGTCTCCTGGAAAATATTCGCATGCCACCTCAGACACACAATCTTCTTCACCTAAACTTTGGTTTGATCCTGAATTCTTCTCCACATTCTAGATTCACAACCTCTGTGGATACCTCCCTCATAATATCTCTTGGTACTCATCACCTCACTGATGGTTATTATTTTAATGGCCTCTCAACTGATGATCCTGTCCAGACTCTCTCCTCTCCAGTCCATTTTATACAATCCAGATGGTTTCTTCTTAAGAATAAAAATGACAATAACCAATCAAAAATGGCCACCATTTGGAGGATGCTATGTGCCAGGAGTTGAGTGCCTTATGTAAAGTACCTTATTTAATCCTAACAACCACCTAATGAGACAGGCAATACCATAATCTCCATTTTTTTTTGTTTTAGAGAAAGCTACAAGCTTATAGAGAACAATTAACTTGCCTATGTGATCAGGTTTGTTTTTGAACTTGAAAATTCTGTCAGACTTCCAGTTCCCTCCCTTTGCCAAACACATCACTGAATGTCACCAAATTTCCAACTGCCAAGCTCCATATCTATAATGCAACCCCACACTGCTAGTGCCCTGTACAAACCATCACCGGCTTAGTAGATTGCCCTTCCGTGCCACGTTCATTTCAGGTTCCCAAGTTACGCTCACAAGACTGCAGTAGCCAGAAGACTCCCTTCTTCCCTACCGTGGGTATCCAAACCCTGGCCCCCAGGTCACATCCTGTTTACTAACTGCTGGCACAAATATAGCCTGGCCTAGTCTCTCCCACCCTTCTCCCAACTTCTCCAGCACAAATCATCAGATCTGTAAGAGTTTGTTCTTTGCATGCAAACACTGGGTTTTAGCTTCCTTTGTTTGCCATATATTTACTAATAATGGTAAGCACAAAGAAGAGGTGTTCAATACATATTTGCTGGAGTGAAGCAAAAATAAATAACCCCTTACGAATGTGAAAAAGGATGTTCAGAGTCTCCACTTTAAGATTTCCAATGACATGCCATGGTTTATCTATCTCTAACTAGTTCATTACCTGGCCAGTTTTGGCTACTCGTTCAATTTATCATTTTAGTAATAGTAATAACTACTTGTATTCTCATTTCTGCTGTATTTTAGGTTTTCAGAGTTTGTTTCCTTTAAAAAAATCAATCAACAGTTACAAGTGACAAGTCTCAGAGCTTCAAGTTGACTTGCCTCCCACTGACCATCAATCACATCTTTTAAAAACCATTTAGTGATTCTTCGCTTGAGGAAGGGAAAAAGAAACTCTTTCCCTTCTTTGTTTATACCCTAATCATCTTTCCATTTTGTACTTTTCCTGATCCTCAATAATTAATTTTTCATTGCCTTACCTTTCCCTTTTTTTAATCCTTAATGTCCTCTTGCCAATGCTATTTCATTTGTCTAAAGCTGAGTTAATCAAGATTCTGACCCTATCAACCCAACTGTGGTGCACAGCATTACAGTACCCCTTTTCTGATTCACTGTGCTATTGACAATTGTCACTGGCCTAATATATTGGCTCTAAGATCATCTGGCCCCCGTCATTCTTCACTATAAATTAAGCAGCGGGAATGACAGATGATCCTTTCAGCAGCATGTTTGGCCACAGTGGAAGGAGGTAGAAGAGAGTAACCACAAAGAAAAGCATAGTTCCCCAGGAGGAAGCAGCATCAGTGCTGACAGGGAAAAGGGTAAGTAGGCTGGGGTCAAGAAGGTTACACTGGCAACTACCAGCAAAGTGCTCTATCATCTCTGCAGACCACAATGAAGTTCTACATACTCTGAGCCCAAGAGCTTTGTTTTCCACAATTTAGTAATGGAGACAAATGAAGATGTCTGCGCTTATAGCCCCTAGTGCATCATCCTATCTCTGGGAGAAGAAGCTGAACTGAAGATTTAAATATTGGCTTCAAGTTCCAGCTCCACCTTGGGCAAACCACGGAAATTCTGTTGCTTTGTTGCAAAGTGGAGGTGACAATGCTCATTCTGTTTTCTTCAAAGGGTGGAAAAGAGACAAAATGTGATAACAGACATGAAAACAGTTTGAAGAAAAAGTTTTAAATGCCATTCAATTTAAGACATATTAGTGTGATACTGGCATACGTTACACTCAAACTTCAGAAATGTGAGCAATTTAAATCATACATAACATCCTTTTTTCCCCCCCTTAGATATTTCCACGGAGCTTCCTCTTTCAGCTTTTCCTGCTGAAAAAGTGACCGAGGAATTGCCTGATGTTTGCAGAATCCCATCCTAATCCATCTTGGTCAACCATCCATCACACAGTTCTTTTCAATGACCCAATTTGACATTTCATTTCTGTTCTTTGTGGTTCACAAACCTCATCTGCTTGACAAGATCTCTAAGTACTAGCTGGCATTTAAACAGAAAGTCATCACCAGGTAGACATTTCATGGAATAAACATAATATGTAACATTTCAAGATGAAACTTGATTCAGATACTTTTCTTATAATCACCCAGTAAATACAACATGGAAAAAACAGAACTGACCATACATCTTAATTAGGGAATGAGTTTTCATTCTACAGAGATTAAACTCAGCTGCCCTATGTGCAGAAAAAAAAATTTTTTTTCAATGAATAAAAATGCAGTTCCATACACAACTTTCCAGGCAAACGTCTGCTAGATATAAAGAGTGAAGTATACCTTTAGTTGAAAGAGTAGAAATTTTCTACAGCAGATAATCCTGTCTTCCTCTTTTGATTCTATGCTTGCCTTAAACCACCTCTGTAATAACAAATTATGATATTGAAAAGTCTAGCAAGAAACACCAGAATATAATGGTAAGAAGCCTCCTACGAAAACAAGGACAAATCCACACTCCCTAATTGGCTCTGTTGCTGTAGCTACCTCAGACTTGGTGAGTCTTGGGAGTTTTGTGAATAAACAGAATATCAAGTCTGCTGCATAAGTGTTTGTCTCATTATTAAGACAAATATAACAGCTCTGCCTTAGTCATAAGAGTAATCAGACCACTCAAATCTCTTCTGTGTGTAAAAGCAACAGTGCTGTTATACTGGGAAATCGCACCCCAGTTTTGAGTTTCTTTCAATAGATGCTACAGAAGGCTTCTGCCGGCAAGTGAGCAGAAATCAATGACTTTACACACGCTTGGCTTCAACAATTCTCCTTGGAGTCCAACAGTGTGATCAAGGAAATACACAAAAAGAAAGGAAGACATGCAAATTCTGACCACACATTTGGCTTCCTACAGAAGCAGTCCTGAATGAACTCTATGACTGGTATTGTGAACCACTCCTGCTCCCCCTTAAGTTTCTACCTAAAACTTCCAAAGAAAGAATGCAGCTGCTTTAAAGCATCCTCTCTCCTCTCCTGCACATCAGCTCTGCACTGAAATTAGGTTCCAAGATCCTAGTAGGTCCTCGAGCTCGGCTGGGGAAGGCACAGATTTCTCATCTTTGAGAACTCCAAAGTCTTGAGAGTCCTAGATTTTGTTCACCCCGGCTGCCTTCTGCCGGCTCACCAGCCAGGGCTTCCATGTTTGTTACCTCAAAGGTCGGGTTCTGTCAATGACCAGGACCCATGTGCGATATCTGGGCACCTCCAGGCGACACCTACCAACCATTCTGCAGTCTCGGGCAGAGCCTGACCTCCTCCGTGTCTAGACCACAGGCCCTCTCTCCAGTTAAGCGACCTTTCCAAGCAGCATCCTCCCGCCGCGTCCTGGGGGACTGGTCAGGGTCTAAGCAAGGAGGTTCCGTGACATCTCTGCGCTAAACGCTCAACTGTTGGTTTTCTGCAAAGTAGCAGAACACGCTTCGGTGGCCACCGCAGCCCCCATTCGCTCCTCGGCTGCCGGACACTGACTGGCATCGGGGGCATGACCATGGATGCTCTGAAAGGAGCAAATCCGAGTCTTCAGGAACTTCACCACAGCCGTGAGACGGGGAGGGGAGGGAGAGAAGAAAGGAAAGCCCACACAAAAGCAGCCAGCCCAGCAAGCCCCGCCAGCACAAAGGCCCGCGCGCTGGTGCGGAGCCGGGAGGCTGGGCTGGAGCGAGGAGCGCGGCGAGTCTTTCTAGGCCTGCGCGCCGCGCCGGGCGCGCCCCGAGCTACCCCCGCGCACCCCGCGCCGGGGCACAGCGTTCGGGTGGGGGCTCGGGGCGCACGCCTGGCGCGCCCCGGACTGCCGCGCTCCCCGGACCGCAGCGCTCCCGGGGCGACCCCGCGCCGCCCGGGGCTCCGGCTCCGTCTCTGCCCCGAGCAGCGTCTGCAGGCGCGGCCGCCCGAGCGCCGGGAGTCGGGCCCGTGCTCACCTGTGCGCCTTCAGCGGAGCAGCGCGCGGAGGAGAGCGGTGGCGCCCGCGCTGGGCATCCCCGGCGCGGCCCCTGCGGCGGCAGCGGCGGCGGCGGCGGCTCCCTCAGCCGTCTGGGACGCCAGGGGGAGGACGCTTCGCTTTGTTGCTTATTCATGAGGCCACGATGAGAGCTGGGGATTGGGCGGCGGGAAAATGTGCCCGCCCCGCCTCCGCTGGCACTGACACCCGATGCCGTTGCCTCACGCCTCTCTGCGCCCACTTCCCCACCTCCGCTCCCGCGCCGGGGCCGAGTCGGGGTGGGCCGGGGATGGGAGGAACTTGTCCCGCTGTGGTCCCGGCTCCTGGGACCCCGCCGGAGACCCCCCTGCCCTGCTGTCCCTCTTGGAAGCCTGGGATTCTGCGGCGGCACTCCCTCAGTGCGTTCGGCCGGAGCACCGTTTTCGCTGGAAGAGCCCGAATTTCTCTGGTCCTCGATTAAGGCGAAGGATGCACGTCGGAAGCTGCAGGATATTATGAAAACTGTTCGGTTTAGGCGTGCCCCTAACTAGGATCGTGTAAAGAAGCCCCAAGCAAAGTATTGCCTTCTCAGAGAAGTTAAAAGTGCTAACTAGTAAGTATGGTTTATCGTGCCCTTACTCCTTCCAGGAACATGCTAAGTGCTGCCTTCAGCGCCAGCTCAATCTATTCGATAACCCTGAAAGAAATAATGGTAATCCCCATTTAACAGGGAACGAAGTTGAGGCTGAAGGCTGTGTGAGTTGCCCCCCATCCTTGATTTTGTCAATGATTCAGTTTACTTTTTCCGTTAACTCTTATTGCGGGTAAAAAGGTCAGGAATCCAAAGGCCCTTTATAGACCAACCCCCATAGAACCCGCATTTGCAAAGCACTTTTCACATACATTATAACTTTTCACATACATTATCTCCTGTACTTATTAATTCCCTTCTTTACAATAGCTGTCTTGGTCCTGTTTTGTAGTAATTTGTAAACACCCTCAGGACCCAGTGAGGTCTTGTTTACCTTTGAACCCACACACCTAGCACAATCTCAGAGATGCACTGTTATCTTACCCATTGCACCTCTCTTTAGAAGAGATTATCTTTGTCAACAAATAGTTGTTGAATGGAATGTGATTGAATTGACTTGAATATATAAGATCTGTTTTTATGTATATTCAATGTAATACAATATAATACATTATACTGTGACCCGCCCTTCTACCTGAATTCAATACCCACCAGGTGGATAAGCCATGCTCTCAGCCTGACCAAGTTGTGTTTCAACATTTTATTTTTCTTTCAGGTGTTTGAAATTTACACCACATCTCACACAAACAATCTTAGTACGGTAATATTCCCAGCTAGACAGACCACAAAACTGGGTCTACTTGACCCAAATGCACATAAATACTAGCACTAATAAATAACAACCTGACCAGTCAGGTTGAATCAGAGGACCAAACAGAATAGGAGAAGACAATAGGAGAAGTTATTTCCAGCTACCCAGGCATCTAAGGCCTGTCTTACATCATGTTTGAAATGTCCAAAGTTTCTTTGAAATCTACCTGCCTCCCACCTTGCATCCCTTTCTAACATACTAGTGTTGTCCTTTTGAAACCCACAATACTGAGTCCCAAAGACATAGCTCTGCTCCCCAGATTTGCCTTACACTCAGTTTTCCATTCTCAAAAATTACCCTTCTCCCATAGTAGAATTCTTATTTTCCTTTTCCTCCATACAGTCATTCAGCTATATAGTGAAAGTGATCTTATTGGAACTCGTTTATACTCATCCTTTATCCTTCCCCAAATGGTTTGTATTGCTGTAAACAACTCTGATTCATGCAGTTTATCTCAACAGCTGCTATTGGTACATGGCAGTGGTAATAAGACCCACTCTTCCACCCCAACACACACACAAATTGTAAATCAGGGAAAGCTGTATCTAAAAGTCAGATCAATAAATTCACTCACAGTGAATCTTAGCCTTTTATGGGTAAAGCAAGAAATTGTATGTGTGTGTTAAGAAAATCTGGGAACACCCAAAACTCCAATCAAAGTAATAAGAAAGGAAGCGCAGGAATGAAGTTTTGGTGTTCCCAGATTTAGTAAATAAAAATAGAGAATGTCCTCCCAGTATTTGGGACATGTTTATGCTAAAACTATTATTAATCTGAAATTCAGGTTTCGCTGAGCATCCGATATTTTACCTGATAAACTTCGCAGTATTCGATGATTACTTCATCCTGGTTGGTAAAAGCCTTTGTGTCGGAAAGGAATTGGTCACATGTAACAAACAACCGCATAACCAACCCCAAGAGCCAGGAGTGGACAATGTCCATTCAAATACCATCTGGAAAGGAGAGTCTTGGCAATGCAGCCTTGAGCATTATGGTGTCCTTGATAAGGCTATCATTAAACTGGGTAGAGGTGTTTCACAGTGTACCAACTAATTCTCTATACTCGGATTCCCATGTACCAAGTAACTACCTGACAGCTTGATTTCCCATGCGTAATGCCACTAAGACACAGCTGGAATAAATATATATGAGCTGGATTATGTATGTCTGTTTGTAACAAATCTGCTTTCAATGCCCACAAAAATTGGGTTTCTGGTCTTGCAAAAGCGAGAAGGAGACCCTGAGTGGAGCTGACGTCACCAAGGTAAGTACCACTTAAAGACTCACATAAAGGCACTTGAAAACCAGCTGGCAGGACTTCCCCAGACTTCACCACTGTTTCCTGAGGATGTTTTTAGTTTTATTTGTTTTGTTTTATTTTCATTTGAAATAACATGAGCAACAAGCACTTGAGGCAACAGAACAAAATGAAATGAAAGAAGCTTGTGAGGAAAAAATCTTCCTGGAAGGCTGAATTTACCTGGAAATCTCCTCACAACTGTTGCTGTCTTTCCCTGTGGTTTTCCCTCCCTTTATTTCTGAATTCTGTAAAACGCCTTCCTTGGATATGTTGTTCTTATAGATTCCCAAGACACCCAGCAAAGAGGTCTGGCCATGGAAGGAGAACAGGAGCTTCTGTATAGAGTAGAAGTCATTTGCCAATTACATATTTAAGTCTTCACTACAAAAGGTAGTCTTTTGGGGCACCTGGGCGGCTCAGTCATTAGGCAGCTGCCTTTGGCTCAGGTCATGATCCCAGGGTCCTGGGATGGAGGCCCACATTGGGCTCCCTGATCAGCGGGAAGCCTGCTTCTCCCTCTCCCACTCCCCCTGCTTGTGTTCCCTCTCTCTCTCTCTCTGTCTCTCTGCCAAATAAATAAATAAAATTTTAAAAACAAATGGAAAAAAAAAAAAAAAGGTAGTCTTTCCTTTCTGACCTTCCTACAAGTTTATGAACACAAGCTTCTCAACATCTCCCAATGTTCCCTGCCCAGCTACTCTCTGACCCTAGCTGTGTTGGAGACTTCCCAGCCGCTTTTAATTTTTTAAATTGAAATTCCTAGGAACAGATTTCGGTGTGAAATAGTCTTGCTAAGAATACTCCACTCACTCTGGGTATTCAATAAATATTTGATGGTTGTGGTGATGATGATGTAAATAATGGTAACAGTGGTAGAATCTGTTTTATTAACTCTGATAGCTGTTTTCATTGCAACCAAAATCCTCAGAATACTTGACATGACCTACTTTGCTGCTAATGAGCTTAGATTTTTACCTCACACTAAATTATGTCTTTAGTATGCCCTTTATTGGAAAAATGGGGACGTAGAATAAATCCGATAAGAAAATCATTTTCCTTAAAGAAAGCTTTAGAACAGCAAGTTTATATACACTGTAGTTGCTTTTAACTGTTAACAGCCCCCTATATTTATCTATCTTTAACTCTTATTATCGAACACCCAAATGAATCTTTCTGCTTCTCTACTCTCCCCAAGAAGCCTTATCATTGTAGAAGCAGAATAGTATATGCTTTACATTCCCTACTTTTGAAAATCTGTTATTTTCAAAAATAATAATAAATAAAATAAAATCTGTTATTTTCCATATTCTCTTATTAAGTGTTAGATTTTTTTTCGGGCCCTGAACTTTCTGATTCAATTCTAACAAATGGAATTTTCTCTGTTGCCTTGAAAAAGCACGATAAGAGAGGAAAGGACTACCAACACGGTACAAAAACAAAATTTCTAACAGTACAGACCATTTAAACAGAAACTTTTTAGATAAAGTCAAGGATGAAAACATTTACAAGAAAGCAATCTCATCCCTTTTTTTCCTAGCCATAAATAATGTCCTTGTGAGACTATAAAAATTCTTTTTTAAAAAAAGATTTTATTTATTTATTTGACACACAGAGAGAGAGAGAGAGCACAAGCTGGAGGGGGGGGGGCGCTATAAAGGGAGAGGGGGAAGCAGGCTCTCCGCTAAGCAGGGAGCTGGATGTGGGGCTTGATCCCAGGACCCTGGGATCATGACCTGAACCAAAGGCAGACCCTTAACTGACTGAGCCACCCAGGTGCCCTGTAAAAATTCTTTTTAAGAGATGTGAACATCAAAGGTCTAATGTACCCTTTAATCTTAAATGAATTGGTCATTGTGAATAACTACATTCAAAATGACATTTATAACTCTAGAAAACCTATGAATTACTTCTCACGCTGTCAGACAAGAGTCATCTCCATCCTTGCCTCTTTTTTTGTATGCCTAATGATAAATAAATCAGTGATTTTAATAGATTCCTTATCTTAAATAATGAGCATGAGATAATTATTCCTGACTGAATGGTATACATTATCTATAGCCTATGTTACAAAGAAAGCTCGTTTACTCTTCTCAGCCTCTACTAAGGATAGAATTAAAGAGAATGGCTTTACCAAGCAGGACAAAGCTCAGGCCAGAAGAAGCACTCTTACCAGAGAAAGTTCTTAGAGACTAGAAAAGATTAGTAAAAGAGGTTATATAGTCTCTTTGGTTCTAGGTTTCTAAAAAAAGATTCATTTCATTCTGGCTGGGGTTCCTGATGAAACGTTGTTAGCTCCCCCAACAAGGAAATTACGGGAATAGTTGTAAATGTGGGGAAGCTACCGCATGTATGTACTGCGGCTAACTGCATTATTGTTAATTATCTGCCTTCCAACAAATGTTATTTACTTTACTTTCTAAATATCCGATGCAGGTATTAGCATCATCCTCAAAATACACAAGAGTATATTCAATCTATAGCACATGGTGTCAAAGCAGAAAACAGGATACTCTCAATGGAATGTCAGCCCCATCACATTGAAGATGTCCTGGAGGCTCTTAACCAGAATAAAACCAATAATCTGAACAATGGTTTAATAAGATTTAAAGGGGGCCTGGACATCATTGCCAAAAAAAAAAAAAAATTAAAAAAGACTTTCCTTCACTGTAGCACTCAACCTCCTGCTAAAATCCCAGCCTCTATACATTTTGGCTGATTCTTCCAGCCAAACTGTCTTAGATGACAGCAGAATTACATGTGTGGGGCACCTGGGTGGTTCAGTGGGTTAAAGCCTCTGCCTTCGGTGCAGGTCATGATCTCAGGGTCCTTGGATGATTGAGCCCCGCATCGGGCTCTCTGCTCGGCAGGGAGCCTGCTTCCTCCTCTCTCTCTCTGCCTGCCTCTCTGCCTACTTGTGATCTCTCTCTGTCAAATAAATAAATAAAATATTAAAAAAAAAAAAAGAATTACGTGTGTGTTTCATAGTCATGAAGCAACAAGCAGTGAATCATTGAATGTGGGCTCTGCAATTATTTTGGTGTTGGCTTTAGCCCCATGGTCAGTCAATAAACAAGTGTTTTTGTTTTGTGGAAAGTGTCTGGTGTATGTGGAGATACACAGGTGAACTCCACTCTCTTCCCACACCTTGAATTTAGTTGAGAGGCAAAGGCTATACACACATATGTATTACCAATAATACATAATATAAAATTTCCTCATAGGTTTCTTCCAGGACCTAAATGTAGTACGCATTTTTTAATCCTCTTTTTTCACTACATTACTACAGAGAGGAACTATCTGATAAAGCCTACGTGGAAAATCTGCGTCTTAATATAGTTAGTACATGTGTTATGTAACCATCTTCCTTCCCCCAAAACTATAAGCTCTCTGAATTGAGACAGTGTGTTTTATATAGTCTCACATCTCCCACAACAACTATGTCTGTGCCTTGACATAGCAGATGTTCAAGAAAGTATTTGTTGACTATTTAATTACGGCCATAAGCTTATTACCAAAATAAACATAGGGATGCTCACCATTTCACAACTATGAGGCACAAACTGAATACTACTAACATAGGAAGGAAGTTTGATGAGCTTCAGAATTTGTATATTAATCTCATACAAATTGGGAAGATATAGTCCAACGTAAGTGGCTTTGAGACTCTGGGTTTAATTATTTTTCACATCCTATGAGAAGGGGTTAACCCATCTACATAAATGTCCTGTCTGAAGCCAGAGAACTGAGCCAACTGATATCTCAAGCCCCCTTCTTTTTTTTTTTTTTTTAAGATTTTATTTATTTATTTGACAGACAGAAATCACAAGTAGGCAGAGGGGCAGGCAGAGAGAGAGGAGGAAGCAGGCTCCCCGCAGAGCAGGAAGCCAATGCAGCGGGGCAGGGGGGGGGGTGTGCTTGATCCCAGGACCCTGGGATCATGACCTGAGCCCAAAGGCAGAGGCTTTAACCCACTGAGCCACCCAGGCGCCCCCTCGAGCCCCCTTCTAACCACAAGTCTGCAATCCTTGTCATTGGTAAAGTTCACATTTATTTAAAAAGGAGTTGCTTGTGAACAAGAAATACCCTGCGTGTGAGATTTTTAAAAAAGAAGAAAAAAACTGCTTCGAGCTGAATCCAGGACTCCTATTCCATCAAGGCTCAGATCCTTTGAAATAACCAGAGCGATGTGTTTTGTTTTATTTATTCTTTGTCAAGACCTACAATAGAAATTGGACATAAAAGACCCATTTTGCAGAATCAGTTCAAAGCAATTCCTTCGTAACTTGTTTACAAAAATAGCCAATGGCGAAAAAATTTCCTTCAGAATCAGAATGATTGAAAATATGCCTCACACAGAGAAAATGATTTACTTTTGGACTGGTCCAAAGTGTGAGGCATCATCACAAAAAAAGAAATGACTTTGTCTCCAAAAAGTTCCCAGTGAAGATAGATGGGATGATCACGTCATGTTCTTTCTTTTCTCTTTTTGCTCTGAGGAGTTTTCTATAAGTGGCTTTCAGACACAGTGACATGTTTTGTTTTCTTTCCATTTCTCTCTTTGTAAAAGCCATTTTAAGGCACTTACCATGGCCAGCTGACGTTCATTTTATGACACTGTTCTCAGCAGACTTCTTACGTGGACGAGCACTTTTCATTCGGATCAGATTCTGCTTGGTTCATCAAAAACACAAAACTTGTTTTCCCCTGTCAGCCTCCAATCCTCCCGTAAGTTCTATTTCTCTGGTTTTCTTTCCTCATACTTCTTGCTTCCCAGACTCCATACTGCCGCTTTTGAAAGTTAACGTCTTCTCCATCGTGTACATTGTTCCGTTTCAAAGACGCAAGCCTGAGCACTTTAGCAGAATCCTTTTAGATTTCAGAGTCTTGAATTGCAGTGTGTTGCCCTGTTTGAGGCAGCTTGAGGACTATAACCCAGTCCCACATGGTGCAATGCATTATTCATGCATGAGCACTTTTACGGGCCCATTCTTTCGCCCAAGGCACGAATATAAGCAATTAGCTTCACCTCTTCCCCCACACCCCCCATCTGGAAGGAGAAAATGTGGCAGACATGAAGGGCATCATAAGCAGATGGTAAAGACATGAAAGATGTAAAAATATTAGAAGCTAGAAACATTTTTCCCATCACAGAGAAAGAAACAAAGGCAAACATGGTTACCTGTGCCCTCTTCCTCTTTCTCCACTTCCTCCAGGCCCTAAGGTGGACTTCTGACTGGAGAAATGAGGGACAAAGCACTTGGGTTAAGGGATAGAGAGGAGACTCGGATTCCTTCTTTCCCTCTTCCACCTTTCCTCAGAACAGCCTTGAAGGTAGAAGCTTTGAGGACAGGGGTGATATGTCTGAGAGGAGCCCTTCCTTGGAAAATTCAGTGGGTTTGGGCCAGGGGGGAGCTTTACTTCACACACACTTGTTGTTACGATAATGAAGCCTTCCCATATGAGCTGGTGTAATCCATTACCACAAGCTGTTACTCCAGGTCCTCCCAATGCCCTCTTCTTCCCAGCCTCAACTCCCTCACCAACTCCCCGTCATCCCATGGAAAGGAGATCCCCATTACTGTCTGACATAGTTGGCGGTCTCTTGTGATTGGCTAGTGTAGTGCTCATGCCATTCTCAGTATGATTTTTTAAGATTTTATTTTTAAGTGATCTCTACACCCAATGTGGTCTCCACCACACAACCCTGAGACCAAAAGTCCAATGTGCCAGCTACTGAGCTGCCAGGTACCCCCATTCTAAGTATTTATAATAGCATCTTTGGTTGAAGCTGAACAGTGACATATTTAGGGAGGGAGTCTGAGATAGACCTTCTCCCCAGAAAAGCTCATTTCAGATTCAAGAGTCTGCAGGTGGTACTTTTTCACAAAGCGGCTCTCCCTAATAGGAGACTCTATGCCTTTGAGCCTGTGTCTTGCAGAAGGAAAGAGAACTTGCTGCATCGGTGGCCCAGAGGTTCTTGGCCCTTCTAGGATAAGAGAGCAAACAACTGTCCTAGAATCTAAGTGCTTAGGAGTGTGCCTTTAGCTTTACAACAAGACAGCGATAGTTTTGATATCCTAGGCTTGTTGGGAGGATTAGATGAGATAATATGGAAAATACTTAGCACAGGCTCCTTAACACCCACTGTATGGTCAATAAATACTATTATATGAAACACAGTGCAGACTCAGTTGATGAGGTATTGATTCTTAGGTATAAAAGCAGATATTTCCTGAGCTGATGGCCAATGAATTTTTCCCCCCTTGAGGAACTTTCTTAGAGGAGAAGCAAACCTATTGATACCCCCTATTTAAATTTCAAGTTTATGATGGAAAAAATAATTTTCCGGGGCGAGATTTTAGAATAGTAGTTTTGGCATAATTCTGTAGAATTTTCTTAGAATCTCACCAAAGAAATTGAATCAAGAAGACTCTCAAGTTTAACTAAGTGATTTGGATAATATCCACTATGGGCTTCCCATGAACATCAATTTTTTCCCCACAAACAGAAGTGTTCTTAAATAGACAGAAAACATTTTTAATTTGCTGAAATTCTGCTGTTATTTAACTGATTTAGCATTTTCTGAAAATTCACTTACCTAGAACCAGTTATATCACTTACATAGCTGAAAATAAGTTCAAACTGTAATAGTGTCTGGCCTATTACAGTCATTCAATATATTTATCTTATTTAGTGATCTTGAATATAGAGGTGTATCTCTGCCCCAATTTCCTTATTCATCAAACGAGACTCTGGAACTGTAAGAGATTGCAAAGCCCACATGGGAACCCATGTCCCTGGATCTGTAGTCCAGGGCTCTTCTCTCCTGCTCAGGGCTGTCTTCAGTGGCATTATCCTATTTCAAAGGATATTTAACGGTTTCATCAAAGATTTGGCTTTACAGCTAAGCAGCATAATCTACATTGATGCCTCTGTGCCTGGGCTTATGTTCTTTTATCTGCCCCGAACACTTGTCTGACCTTTCTTTGACTGGCTGAAGATGCTTATTCATCTTCAGGACTCACCTTGAGCATCACCTCAAAGAAACTTGATGGCCTAGGCTGGGCCATGTGCCTTTCTTCAGGCCCCCGTTACACCTGTGCATGCCTCTGTCATAGCACTCAAGTTCAGAATAGTCAAGTCTCAGGTGCCCAGTCCCTGCACTGGTGCTAAACCTGCCCCCTGCATCCCATTCTGCCTCGGTCACTTTCCAGGCTCTCTCCTCCTCAACCTACATACCCCAATATATTCCCCCCATCCACCCATATCACTCCCCAGCTATAGTCACCCCAGCCTGAATCCCTCCCTGCCTGAATGCACCCTGGCTTGCACCTCTCCCCATCAGACTCTTTCCTCCTGCATGTATCCCTCCAGCCTATATCCCTTGAGAGGAAGAATGCCAAGACAGCCCCAAAGATTCTTGGCCCCTGATATCCATATCCCTTCTCCCAGATAGTCAGTCAAACTCTAACCTGGATACTCCTATAAAGTGAGTTTGCGGGGTGCCTGGGTGGCTTAGTGGGTTAAAGCCTCTGCCTTCGGCTCAGTCATGATCCCAGGGTCCTGGGATTGAGCCCCACATAGAGCTCTCTGCTCAGCAAGGAGCCTGCTTCCCCACCCCCCTCTGCCTGCCTCTCTGCCTGCTTGTCATCTCTGTCTGTCAAATAAATAAATAAAATCTTTCAAAAAAAAAAATAAAATATAGTGAGTTTGCAAATGTAATTAAGACCCCGAATCGTTTGACTTTAAAATCAGGTGGGCTGATCTAATCATATGAACCCTTTAAATCTGGGTCAAGTAATTAAGACAGAGAAGTCAGCAATGTGAAGCATGACAGGAGAGATGGAGGGGGCCATGTGGCAAGGAACTAGGGTGCCCTCTGGCTGCTGAGAGTGGCCCCTGCCAACAGCCAGGAAGAAAATGGGGGTCTCAGTTCTACAACCACAAGGGACTGAATGCTCCCAACAATTATGGGAGCTTGAAAGAGAACATGAGCTCCAAAAAGGATCACAGCCCAGCTGACATCTTGATTTTAGCTTTCTGATAGCCTGAGTGGGAAACCCAGTCACCCTGAGCCTCAACTTCTGACCTACGGAACTGAGATGAGCCTCAACTTCTGACCTACAGAACTGAGAACTAATGAACGGATGTTGTTTGAAGCCACTAAATTTGTGATAATTCATTACACAACACTAAAATACTAACACAACCTCACCTACCCTGTACTTTCCCAATTCTTAGCCCTCAGTCTATCTTCCCCCTACTGGATCTCCCTAGGATACAACTTCCCAGCTGGAGCCATTCTGCAGCCTGAGCCATTCACCTACCCCAGAATGAACCTCAGACCTGTATTCCTCCCCGTTTGTACCATTCCCCAGCCTGAATGCCCTCCACAAACACACAGCCTGTCACATACAACCCCCCATCAGTCCAATCACCCATACACATGCACACACACACACACACACACGCCACTAATACCACTAACACCATCACTATGCTGCACAGTGCAGCAGCCTAAGTGATTCAGCCCAAGGAACACACCAGTCAAATTCAAAGTCTGCATTACCAGATGGAAATTTTATCTCCTTTCCAAGACCAATGAGCACGGCTGGGCATCCCAAAAGGAAAATGGTAGAGTCCTCTCCTTTGCTCCCTGGAGCCTAAAGTCAGTGGCGAGCAGACCATCAGTCCTACTTCCTAGGTTCTGAGTGCTGCACTAGCTTCTCCAGCACTCTAGAATCAGAGGAACCCTTCAGGTGGCCAAAGGCTCTCCTTTTCCAAAGGAAATGAACTGGGCCTCCAATCCACTGGCCAAAATCCTCTCATTTCCCCTCTCTAAGGATCTGAAAATTTCTTTCCTCCAGGAGTATTGCTGACATTCCCCTCCCTGATCCCCATCTCCCATCTCTATTTCAGAGCCAAGCATTGTTTTCTCTCCTTCTGGGCTTTTTTTCCCCACCTGCGATATTCTACAACTTACATCGCAAATTGGTGCTTTTCTCAATCGGTATTCCTCCTCCATAGTATATCTTTGTACCTGAACCAGAACACTCTGGGGTAGTTGGGGTGAATGGCATAAGTAGCCAATACTTACTTTCAAAAAGCAAACATGGGGTAAAAAAAGGTAGGATATCTGCATGAAAGGAGTAACAGCTTTATATATAACAACCCTATGAGGAAGAGTTATTGCTCGTATTTCACAGATGAGGAAATTGAAGTTCAGAGAGGTTAAGTAAGTAGTCAAAGGGCGCACAGCAAACAAGCAGCAGAGCTAGAATACCAGCTCAGGCAGTCTGGTTCCAGAGCCCATCCTCTTGTCCACTCTGCTGAACACTTACTAGGTTTCAGGATCACTGTACTAAGTAGAGTATTATGTGATTTATGTGATAAAGGAGAAGGAGAAAAAGCAGAGAGAACTGTGTGCTCACGTGATTGGGAAATTTTCCACAAAATGGGACTTGAGCTATCGATACAGGAAAATTAGGACTCAGGGTTGCAAGGGTGGGGCATTCAGATTGGATGAATGGAATGAACAAGGCATAAGAGTGAGAACATGTATGTTCTGAAACCATAATCTGTAGAAGAGAGTCATGGGAAATAAGGCCAGAGCGGTAAGTGAGACCAGATTACAGCTGCTGTGAATCCCAAGCCGAGGATGTGGGCTTTAATTACAAGGCAAGAGGGAAGCATTCTGAGCAAGGGATTGGAGAAAGGGAAGGGGCAGCTGGATATGATAATTGCCTGGACTTGGGAGAGCAAAGGAAGAATTAAAAAACTTATTCCCAGGTTTAGTGCTTAAGTATCTGGAATGATTTGAGTTTTAATAATAGAAAAATTATGTTTGGAACTGAATGTTACTTCCTTAAGTAACATGTAGGTCTTTAAATTCTGCTAGAATGGAAATTACATTTGCCCTCTCCATAAAACAATCCAGGAAAAATCTGTATCAGGCTAGATAAATGTGAAGAGTTAAAAAGGATCATCAGAGTTCTAGAGAGGCTCCTTTTCCTACAGAAACTTTCAGAAAGTTCAGCTATGCTTTGGGCATTTTGGCAATGAGCCAGTTACCTTCAGGGTACACCTTCAGGGGTGTACCCCCTAAATCAGATAACTGAGAAATTCAATTTGGGGTTCCTTTCTTAAGTGGGTTTCTGTTGACAATAAGATCAAAGCAGGTGTAATTTGTTAAAGGTATGAAAAAATGTGCTACAATTATAGATTGTAAGTTCTCACTGTATACTCCCCAGCATTTTTAGAATATGTCAGTGTTTTTAGGAGTTTAGTTACTATAACTATGCCACCCAAAATGCATACTTTTAATATTTTCATCCACAGAGGGAATTAGCAATAAACAAGACCATAAAAAACATAGGAAAAATCCATCATGGCAGCCCTGGAACACACTGTAAATACTCAACAAACCAGGATAGGTGCCTGGTGCCCTCCAACACTGCCTGGCCTAGAAGGTTGAGCTGAGAGTGAAAAGGAGCAGTGGAGACCTGAAACTCGCCCACCACTCCTACCACCATGGTGGTCCAGACCCGCATGACAAAGCCAATGCAGTTCACTTCCTTGTTTTGCCATCTGCCAGCCGCATTCACCTTGGGGAAGTTACCTTACCTCTCTGTGCCATTTATATTCTACTCCCCGCCCCCCACAGAAGTTAAAATGATCTATTCCATGAAATGCCATCTACCAAGTAGCTGGTGCAACACCCAAAACATTGAAGAGGCCCATAACTATTCCCTTTCCCTCCTCCACAGTGGGCAGCAGGAAGCAGCAAAGGGAACTGAGATATTCCAACAGGCAGCTGGGCAGGGCCCAGGAGCAGGGAATGGTGAGAAGTCAAGTCTGGAGAAGAAGGCTGGGGCTGGGTGCCAGTGCATTTGCAGACACGCCCCCACAGCTAGAGTGCAGCTTGCTGGGATAGACCTGCAGGGAAAGGTAAATGGAGTCAGAAGTGGGGACCTTAAGGATGGCACCAAACCCCTGGAGATCAAGTGGAGAAGAAAGGGAATTTTAAGGCTGAGCATGCATATTGTAGGGATTGGGAATGGGGAGGGATTAGGGACTCAACTAGCGTTTACAAAGAGCTAAAAGTGGGCGCTTTCGATAATTTGAAAAACAAAACAAAAGAAAACTGAATCAAGACAGCAAAACCTTTGTCCTGAGACTAAGATTCAGGGACATTCTCCGACAAAACTAGTGAGAAAAGGATAGGGATTTGGTGACAAAACAAAGACCCAATTACCAAAACTGGGATAGAAAACGGGAGCAAGGTTGGAGCTGGGTGACAAGATCAGACCTGGAGGAACAGCTGAGACCTGGTGCTGAGTCACTGTGACCTGGTGCTGAGTCAGCAGAACACTGCCCCTCTGATTGGTCCCCAGGCTGGGGTGTAGACAGAAGCCCAGAGCCCTCACTGTGAGCCTGAAGAGACTGCAGGAACATAACCTTGGCATTAAAAGGGCAAAGATTTGATGGAATCTTGCAGTCAGGGCCTCTCCAGGCAGTAGCAGGAGCCAAATTCTTTGCAGTTTTTGCCTCATACTCACCTCGGGGGAGCTTATTAATAATATCAGTGTTCCAGCCCACCTCAGACTTAAGGAATGAGAATCTCTGTGGGTAAGAACAAAGCATCGAGTTCCGGTAAATCCATTGCAAACTAAAATTGAAAACCCAGAGGTTTAGATTCCAAATTTTTATAAAGACATTCTTCCTCATCTTGGTTCTGAATTTATGTATTTATTTCTCTCCCCTCACTCCCTCTAGAAAGTCACTAGTCTCTAATAACTATAAGGGGTTCAGACTGAGGTAGGTTCAAATAGTTTCTTTCTTGCTGTGATAAATATAAATAACATAAAATATGCCTTTTTAACCATTTTAAGTATAAAAATCAACGGTGTTAATTGTTGTGGAACCACCACCACTGTTTTTTTCTTTTTTTATCACTCCTCACAGAAACTTTATGACCATTATAAGCAGTAACTCTTCATTCTCCTCTCGCCCCTGTCCCAGGTATCCCCTAAGTTACTTTCTGCCTCTATAAATTTGCTTATTTTAGATGTTTCATGTAAGTGGAATCATACATGTCCTCTTGTGACTGGCTTCCTTCACTGAGCATGTTTTTCAGGCTCATCCGTGTTGCAGCATGTATCAGAACTTAATTTCTTTTTGTTAGGTCCCCCAATAATGGGTCCGTGATCAAAGGAGTGAGACTGATACAAAGTGAAGGTCAAGCAAAGCTTTATTTCGCGCCAAGCATCAAGAATCAAACTGATAGGCAGGGGCCGTCTCTTATAAAGAGGCGACCCCTCCCTGCCTTACAGACTAACTTTTATAGAGCAAAGGCCATGTGGTTGGGCCTGGCCATACACATGTGGCCAATGAGACTGTAACACACAGAGAAAGCTGCACAGTCATGCTAGGTCACACACGGGTGGCCAATTGAATTATAATTCACCCCATAGTAGCTATTTGAACTGGGTGATAGCACCTTGGTCAGAATTGGCGCCCAAAAGGTGGGGCCCACACTCCTTGGTAGCTGGGGAGACAGTATGTGCGCCCCACAGATTGGATGTCTCCACCTGGCCTGACCTGCCCTTGTATTTGGGCTTTGTTACCTGGGACTGGTAAGTTCCCTGAGGGGGTAGGGAGCAGGGTCAGTTTAAGTTTTACTACATAAACAACAAAATCACTGTTTAACCGGATGGAATTGCTCTGGCTAAATACGCCCTTACACTTTTTACAGCGGAATAAATTTCCATCGTATGTATCTATCACATTTTATTTACCCATTCATCTCTTGATAGACACATGGGTAATTCCCACTTTTTGCCTATAGTGAACAATGCTGCAATAAACATTAGCATGTAAGTATTTATTTGAGTCACGCTTTTCAATTCTTTTGAGTATATACCTAGGAGTGGAATTTCTGGGTCATATTCTCTGTTTAACTTTTCAAGGAACTGGCAAACTGATTTTCACAGAGACTACAACATTTTATATTCCCACTAACAATGCATAATTGTTCCAATTTTTCCAAATCCTCAACAATACTTTCTATTTTCCAGTTTTTTAAATTATAACCATTGTGATAGGTGTGGGGTGGCATCTCACTGTAGTTTTGATTTGCATTTCCCAATGACTGATGCTGTTGACAAATTTTCACATGCTTACTTGTCATTTGTAAACCTTCTTTGGAGACATGTCTATTCAATTCCTTTGCCCAATTTTTTTTTTTTAAGATTTTATTTATTTATTTAACAGAGAGAGACATTGAGAGAGGGAATACAAGGAGGGAAAGTGGGAAAGGGAGAAGCAGGCTTCCTCCTGAGCGGGGAGTCCAATGCAGGGCTTGACCCCAGGACCCTAGGATCATGTCTTGAGCCAAAGACAGAGGCTTTAACCCACTGAGCCACCCAGGCGCCCCAAGATTTTTTATTTTTAAAGTAATCTCTACACCCAACGTGGGGCTTGAACTCACAACCCTGAAATCAAAAGTCATAAACTCCTGCCTGAGCTAGCCAGGGGACCCCCTGCTTTGTCCAATTTTAGATTAGGTTGTTCATCCTTTTGTTAACTATTAGGGGTCCTGTATATCTTCTAGATATTAAACTCTCATTAGATAGGTGATTTGCAAATATTTTCTCACATTCTGTAGGTTGGCTTTTCATTTTCTTGATAATGTCTTTTGATGCATGGAAGTTTTTAATTTTGATGAAGTCCCATTTATCTGATTATTTTTGTTGTTGCTTGTGCTTTTGGTGTCATATTAAGAATCCATTGTCGAATCCAAGGTCATAAAGATTTGCCTCTACGTAGTCTTCTAACAGTTTTATGGGTTTTGCCGTTATATTAATATTTAGGTTGTTGAAACCATAAGAGACTCTTAATCTCACAAAACAAACTGAGGGTTGGGGGGGTGGGGGGCAGGGAGAGGGTGGGGGGGTTATGGACACTGGGGAGGGTATGTGCCATGGTTAGTGCTGTGAAGTGTGTAAACCTGGCAATTCACAGACCTGTACCCCTGGGGCTAATAATACATTATATGTTAATTTAAAAAATATTTAGGTTGTTGATCCATGTTGAAATAATTTTTTTATATAGTGAAGGTAGGATGGCCTAACTGCATTCTTTCCTATGTAGAAATCCACTTGTCCCAGGACCATTTGTTGAAGAATCTGTTCTTTCCCCATTGAACAGACTTGGCACCTTTGTCAAAAATCAATTGGCATATTACTGTTTAATGGGTACAGAGTTTCAAATTTGCGACATGAAAAGAATTCTGAAGGATAGTGGTGATAGTTGCACAAGGTGAATGACAATGTTACTGAGCCATACATTTAAAAATGGCTAACATGATATATTTTATGTGATGTGTATTTTACTACAATTCAAAAAGATTAATTGGCCAAAAAAAAATTAATTGGCCATACGTGAGTGGGTTCATTTCCAACCAGTTATTTCTATCCCACTGGTCTATATGTCATTCCTTATGCCAATATAACACTGTTTTGATTATTGTAGTTTTGTAATAAGTTTTGAAATCAGGAATATTCCAACCTTGCTGTTTTTCAGAATTGTGTTGGTTATTCAGGGCCCCTTGCAAATCCATACGGATTCGAGGACTATCTTTTCCATTTCTGCACCAAAAACACTTGAGATTTTGCTGAGATTGTGTTGAATCTGTAGTTAGCTTTGGGTAGTATTGCCATCTTAACATTGTCTCTCAATACATAAATACAGAATAGCTTTGCATTTATTTAGGTGCTCTTCCTGTCAGCAATGTTTTGTAGTTTGCAGTTCAGGTAGGTGCTTATGTTATAACATTTTTTCCCCTTTCTTCAATGTGACACACTTTAGATCAAATTAAAAAAAGAATGCAACTTACAAGAAGGCAATTAGTATTTTATTCGTTTTTTTTGGCACCCACGCAGGAAAAGAAAACACTTATAGATGACATCGAATTAAACCAGCATTTGCTGAAGATGTGTTCTATTTTGAGTTCTAGATTAGGTGCTGGAAGGCCCCTGATTTCCATGAGCTTAAAACAGTATTACGACCAGGTAGAAATCTGAACAGTGATGGTATAATGGGAAATGCTACAAAGCAGCCTTGTGCAGAAAAGCTGAGGGCTCACAGATGAAGCAAATTAAGCATATAATGGCAGTTGGGTTTGTAAAAACATCAAATAGGAGGCTTTGACAATATGATGATGGAGTGGGATTTTGCCAGTTGGAGGGCGGAAGGAGGACAAGGGCATGTGTGTGTTTGTGGTGGCGGATGGGGAAGTGTGGAGATAAGGGAGAAGTGCCTTGATCGTCTCTGGTTAGTCAACCAGTTCATTCATTTGAACAATTGTACAAAAATTTTAAGGCACCTATCTGTTGATATATTCCTTTTGAAAAATATGATACATTTAAAAAATAACACTCATGGACAATGGGAGAAATAGAATAAAGGCTATGAAGTGGATAATAATATATTTTATCAATGTTAACTTGCTGATTTTGATACTTGCACTATGGTTATGAAAGAGAATATCCTTAAGAAATATACACTGAAGTATTTAGGGGAAAGGGAGCATGAGTACAACTTACTTTCAGATGGTTTCAAAAAAATAATATGTATGTATACACACAGAGAGAAAATCATAAAGAAAATAATAAAAGTCGTAAAATGCTAATAATTGGAGAATCTGAGTGAAGAAAAGTTTTTGTACTATTCTTGCAAGTTTCTTAAGAGTTTGGAATTCAAAATAAAAACTATCCCCCAAAAAAGTAATATTGTTGCTGCTCTACAATACAAACTGGGTCCTGAAAAAAATGTTTTACACACAGAAAAATATCTGAAAGGACATAGACTGTTAATCAGCAACTACTACTAAGGAATAGACTGGATGGAGAAAAGGATTTTAAGTTTTACTTTGTGCATTTCTGTATTATTTAAATATTTTATTGAAAGCATGTCTTGGGGCTCCTGGGTGGCTCAGTCAGTTAAGCATCTGCCTTTGGCTCAGGTCATGATCTCAGAGTCCTGTGTTTGAGCCCCATGTTAGGCTCCCTGTTCAATGGGGAGTCTGCTTCTGCCTTTCACTCTGCCCCTCCCCCCACTCATGTGTACTCTCTTCAAAATAAGTAAAAATATTTTAAAAAAGAAGGCATGTACTAATTTTGTAACTAAAAATAAAACACAAACTACAGGGGCACCTGGGTGGCTCAGTGGGTTAAACCTCTGTCTTAGGCTCAGGTCATGATCTCAGGGTCCTGGAATCCAGTCCCGCATGGGGCTCTCTGCTCAGTGGGGAGCCTGCTTCCTCCTCTCTCTCTGCCTGCCTCTCCACCTACTTGTGATCTCTCTCAATGTCAAATAAATAAAAATCTCTAAACACACACACACACACACAAACTACAATAAAAGAAAAAAACCTGGGTGTGATAATTACCAACAGAAGGACAAATTTTTTTTGTATGATAACAGAGAGGGAATGGTAAGAAAAGACATTTTTTTCCTCTTTTTTTTTTACTAACACATAATGTATTATTAGCCCCAAGGGTACAGGTCTGTGAATCATCAGGCTTAACACACTTCACAGCACTTGCCATAGCACATATCCTCCCCAATGTAGAAAAGACATTTTTTAAATAAAGAAAAATACACATTTTACATATGTATGTACAAATCAACAAATACATGTCAATATATAAATAATTGTTGGCACTTGACCGGAATGATCTTTTTTTTTTTTTTAATGTCCTTGAGAAGCTTCTTTTTTTTCTTTCCAGGAACTGAGAGCTTGAAAATCTCACCACAGTGTTCTCCCAGTTCAGCGCTGCCTTGGTAAGGAAAATCACAGAAACTCTCTTAATCATTTAAGAAAAAAGCTCCATCTTCACCTTAATTACTGCCTACATTTTGCTGAACCTAAGGTTGTTTTTGTTCAGTCTGTAGGCTGACACACACAAAAAATTACAGCCTGTTGTAGTTTCCCAAGCCCACCAGCTCTGTTAGGTTAAATTAAGCACTTATTAAATTCATGCACTTAAAAAAAGAGAAAAAAGAAGTTCCATTTATTAGGTGTGGGGATAAAAAAGGAAATATAAAAATTACATCCATCAACCCATTTCCTGCCCCAAGTCCCAGAAAAGAAGATCACCAAATCATGCTTTCCTCAGGGTTGGTTGCAGCTTAAAATGCAAGTGATAGGTAAATTATCCTAAACCAAGTCAAGGATTTTCCCCATCTTTCCAGTTGGGGAGGGGGTAAGAGGAGTTGGGTAAAATTGTAAGGCCTCATTCTGTGAGGGAATATCTAATGTCACACTCAGAAGCTTCAGGTGATGAGGGCTCAGACCTTTTCTGCTGTTTTATACTGCTGACTTCCAACTCATTCCTCCCACTCCAGCACACCCTTGTCATGGTCCCTCTGCCTCAAGGACATAGGAACAGAAGCAGAGCCTTATCTGTTCATGTCCCAAGACTTAGCAGGGGAAGGGCTGGCTTGGCTGATCTATTTCACTTGTGATCCTTTTAATAAACGAGAATATTCTTCCAGTTGTGTTCTTTTGTATCCAAATACAATATTATCTTCTGACTCCTGATATATTTAGAATTAAAATATGCTCACTGCAGGGGTGGCTCAGTGGGTTAAACCTCTGTCTTCCCCTCAGGTCATGATCTCAGGGTCCTGGGATAGAGCCTCCTTCCCCCGCCCCCCCCGCAGGCTCCACCCCTTATTGGGCTCTCTGCTCAGCAGGGAGCCTGCTTCCTCCTCTCTCCCTGCCTGCTTACTTGTGATCTCTCTCTGTCAAATAAATAAATGAAATATTTTTTAAAATAAATTAATTAATTAAATAAAATATGCTCAGTATATAAATTCTAGACATGAATGTGACAGGTTTCATTTTTTCCCTTAATACAAGAAGAAAAAAACTTATAGAAGAAAATCCCCAATCACAGGATGAAATCTACTTCCCTTTCTTAAAAAGTCTTAATCTCGAATTTTAATGATCACCAATATACCTTTTAAGATATACACTCCACAAAAAAAAAAGATATACACTCCACAGTTTGACATGCACCAATTTATTCAAAAATTATTTATTTTATATCAGTATGATGTTGAATAAGACATATTCTCTACCTTTTAAGAACAGTAAACATTCTTTTAAATTTTTTAAACAGAGAATAATAAGAAATCACCTAAATAGAGGATTTTACCTTAACAGTTAGATAACATATTCTCTGGGGCAAGTTTACCGAGTGGCACACAAAAAATAATAGAAATTACTCTCAAAGAATTTTCTTGCATTGATGACAATAAAGTCAACTTCATGTCAAATTAATTGTATGTATTTATCTAGCCATTTGTATTTTGTTCTCTCCTAAGATCAGTTTATTTTAACTGCATTTAATTTGCATTAAGATGTATTCTGAACCAGAATAAACACTGGGAAAAGAGTGCCTTCATTGAAATATTGCAAAACAATAGGAACAAGTTCTGAGAAATTACAACAAAAAGAAGTCCATGTGCTTATTTTCCTCTAGTTAGATCTTGACTGAGTTTTAGAAGTAACATTTTTAAAAATCATAACTATATGAGACAAACAGCTAATGACTTTTTAAAGCTGGATCTCTGTATTCTTTCTTGTCAAAAACATATCCCAGGTAAATCAGAAATTTAAGCACAAATATATGACACCATAAACGTACCAGGAAAAAAATGGGTAAATTTTTTATAGTCTTGCATCTTGGAAGTATTTTCTAAATATGATGGTTATTTCAGAAGCCATAAATAAATGATAAAATATTTCATATAAAAAATTTAAGTTGTAAAAGGTAAACATTACTCTAAATAGAGTTGAAAGAAGAACCAGGAAAAATATCCCCAACAAACATTATATAAAAGACTTATTTATTTTATAAACAAAGAGCTCTTATAAAAATAAAAGCAGTGATGAATCTAGGAGGGACTGGGAGATGGGGAGGTTATTTCCATTACTTGCCCTCCATTCTTTGATAAGGACAATTGACTTTTTTGAAACCTTAGGTAAAGTACTGTGCAATCACAATTTCAAGGCAAGGTCCTTAGCTTTAACCTTTTCAACAAGGTTGCTTATATTAAGCTTTTTCTATACAGGAATTCTGGTGTTGCCACTAATAAGAAGGCAATCAACTGTATGGAATAATGGATGAAGAACACAAGTAAGCAATCTAAAATAACCACACGGAAAGGCATTTAGCCCCACTTATAGTTACAGAAAGTTACATTAAAATAATAATGCATGGATGCCTAGGTGGCTCATTTGGTTAAACATCTGCCTTCGGCTCCGGTCATGATCCCAGGGTCCTGGGATGGAGCCCCACATCGGGCTCCTCGCTCAGCAAGGAGTCTGCTCCTTCTCCCTCTGTCTTCTTCCTCTTCTTCTGTCTTTTCCCTCCGGCTCCCCTCTGCTTGTGTGCTCTCTCTCTCTTACAAATAAATAAAATCTTTTTAAAATAATAAATATCAGATTATAAAATAACAATAATAATGCACTACTTTTCCTGTCTATCAAATAAGTAAAGGATAGAAACAAAGATGATACCCTGTGCTTAAGGAAGCAAAGAAATGGGCATTCTCATTTACTACTGGTAGGAATGTAAGTCAGTACAAATTTGGGAGCTGCATTAAAAATATAAAAAGGGGGTGGCTCCTGGTGTGGCTCAGTTGGTTAAGCAACTGCCTTCATTTCAGGTCATGATACCAGGGTCCTGGGATCGAGCCCCGTGTCAGGCTCCTTACTCAGCAGGGAGCCTGCTTCTTCCTCTCCCTCTGCCTGCTACTCCACCTGCTTGTGCTCTCTCTCTCTCTCTCTCTCTGTGTCAAATAAATAAATAAAATAAAACAAAAAACAAACTAACCTAAAAAAAAAGGAAAGAAAATCCCTGCTTTAACTTTAAGAAAAAATATATATATGTACATTTACATATATATACATATATATAGAATATGTACATATATGTACATACATTTATATTCTTTGACTAGAAATTCCACTTCTAAGAATTGACCTTATAGCTACACTTGTCCAAGTACCAAAGATTATATATATATATATACATATATTTTTTTTTCTTTTTTTAAGGATATTCACTGTAGCTTTGGATGATAGTGGAAAACTAAAAATAACCTAAAGGTCACCAAAAGGACTCTTCTTAAAAAAAAAAATACATCCATTGCAAACAATTAAAACTACAGCTATTAGAGGTGAGAGAGAGAGGTGTTAAGAGAGAGGTGTTAAGCCTCTGCCTTCGGCTCAGGTCATGATCTCAGGGTCCTGGGATGGAGCCCCACATCAGGCTCTCTGCTTAGCAGGGAGCATGCTTCCCTTCCTCTCTCTCTGCCTGCCTCTCTGCCTAATTGTGATCTCTGTCTGTCAAATAAATAAATAAACAAATCTTAAAAAAAGAGAGAAAGAGAGAAAGGTGAGAGTATATATACAAGCTAAGATATCAAAAGTATATTAAGTGAAAAAAACTTTTAGAACCAATGATCACATTTGTGTAAAATAACATGCGTGTGTGTCTGTGTATGGGGAGAGGGCACATTTTAACCAAAACACTTCTAATTCAATATGAATGTTTCACCAACAAAAAATAAGATATATGTACTTAAAATGCTTGAATATTGTTTAAAACTATATGTGAAGTTTTCCAAAAAAATTAAATTATATTGGGAGTGGCGAGTTTTTTTTTTATGTCAAAAGCAAAACATCTGCCAACTTTAGTTTGACATTTTTTCATGTCCTGTTTACCAAACCATAAACAAACACTGAATCATAATTAACTGATATAGATTGGACAGAAATGTTACCCCTGCTCAATGATATATTTACACAGTGGTGTACATTGATGGGTAAATTCAAAAGACTGCGGCCAGGAAGATGTGGGTAGAAAGAAAGAAAGATGCTGAATTCAACATGATACCCATTGAAATAATCCACTTCTCTTTTTTTAAAATTAATTGATTCTTTATCTTTAAGTAATCTCTACGTCCAACATGGGGCTCAAACTTATGACCTTCGAGATCAAGAGTTATATGCTCCATCGACTAAGACTTCCAGGTGCCCGCGAAATGACCCACTTCTTGTGTGTTTTCTTACTGATTTCCTTTTCTCATATGCAAGAGGAAGTAATAATCCCCCAAAGTATTTACGTCTGGGAAGTCTGAAACTAGATGCTGATTGTTTTTATAAACAATAAAGTCGGGGTGCCTGGGTGGCTCAGTGGGTTAAAGCCTCTGCCTTCGGCTCAGGTCATGATCCCAGGGTCCTGGGATCGAGCCCTGCATAGGGCTCTCTGCTCAACAGGGAGCCTGCTTCCTCCACTCTTCTCTGCCTGCCTCTCTGCTTACTTGTAATCTCTGACTGTTAAATAAATAAATAAATAATCTTTCAAAACAAAACCAAAAAAAAACAATAAAGTCACGTTAAAGGTTAGAACAAAAGAAGGATCAAGGGAACTTGCTCTCTTTGAATTTACTAGGTTAAACCTTCACGTAATTTCCTTCTCTGTAGACATTTTGTGTACTACGCAGTAGTCAGTTAGAGCAACAAATCTGGACCTCTCCTCTGAAAGTAAGTAGGCTTGTCTTCCTGCTCTGTTAAAAAATCAAGGGAAGGGGTGCCTGGGTGGCTCAGTTATTAAGCGTCTGCCTTTGCCTTGGCTTATGATCCTTGGGTCCTGGGATCAAGCTCCCCCACCCCCAGCATCAGGCTCCCTGCTTGGCTCCCTGCTTGGCGGGAGGCCTGCTTCTCCCTCTCCCACTCCCCCTGCTTGTGTTCCCTCTCTCTCTCTATCAAATAAATAAAATCTTAAAATAAAAGTAGAGGGAAAAAATTACAGGCTCTATTTTATTCTTTCATCATATCCTTCCTTCATTATTCTATGCATCATTGATTCATTTTTTTAAAAACCCCTTTAGTGGGGTGCCTGGTTGGGTCAGTCATTGGGCCTCTGCCTTTGGCTCGGGTCATGGTCCAAGAGTCCTGGGATCAAGACCTGCATCAGGCTCCTTGCTCTGGAGGAAGCCTGCTTCTCCTTCTCCCACTCCCCCTGCTTGTATTCTTGTGTTCCCTCTCTCACTGTGTCTCTCTCTGTCAAATAAATAAATAAAATCTTAAAAAAACAAAAACAAAAACACAAACCCTTCAGTGAATACTTTTTATGTTAAACTCTGGGAATACAGTTAAAACACCATCCTCAGACCCAGAGATTTTGCAATTCAAAAGCAGATCAACAAAAAAAGGGGGGGGGGATTACAAGACAATGAAATAAAAGACTAGTACTGAAGACTAAAGGAACCCAAAAAAGGTACCTAGTATAACCTGAAAGGCCAGGGAAGACTCCCCAGCAAAGGGAATCCTTTAGGCCCTGAAGATCTTCGTACATTCTGAAAGAGACCCAGGGAAGTCAAGGACCCAGGCTGAAGTTGTGGACATTGGGTTGATGTGGCAGTCCAATGCCCCAAGAAGTACTATCTATGGTGCCATCATTCTGACCAAGCTAATTTCATTTCCGTGAGATAAGGCTATTATCAGTAGAACAAGACCAATAAGCACTTCATTCTTGCCAGGTGATACTCTCTTTGCAAAGTGATAGGGTGCTGGATCTCATTAAGGTGCAGCATCTTACTCTTATCCTTAAATGAACTGTCTCTGTTCTTGTGCCTAAGACACTGCTGCTGCTGACTGATGTGGATAACCGCTATACTTCTGCTAGGGGCTGCACTGACACTGGGGCAACGTAGCTAAAGCCATCTCTGATGTTGTCTCCAAGTCCTGCATCTATCTGACCCTTGAACTCTGGGAAGACAGAGTTTTTGGGGTGTCTGTGTGGCTAAGTTGGTTAAGCGTCTGCCTTCGGCTCAGGTCATGATACCAAGGTCCTGGGATCAAACCCTGCATCGGGCTCCCTGCTTAGTGTGAAGTCTGCTTCTCACTCTTCCTCTCCCTCTGCCCCTCCTCCCCTGCTCATGTTCTCTCTTGTGCGCTAGCTCTGTCTCAAATAAATAAAATAAAATCTTTTTTAAAATTTCAACTAAAAAAAAAAAAAGACTTCACTAAATTTCCGTCTCAGGGATTTACTGATCATAAAGTTCCAAGTGACAGGGCACAGAACCCACAGAATTCGTCTGTGTCTACCATGTTGTGTTATATTACAAGTAAAATTAATGAAAGAGAAAGATGATGAAGGTCTGACCTAATGTAGTAGCGAGGATGGAGAAAAGGTAACAGACCTGAGATACATAAGAAAAGAAATCACAGAACTTCATAACTGGTTCAGTATGAGAAGTAAAAGGGAAGGAGGAGTTGAGAATGACCATTTAGGTTTCTGGTTTGGGCTCCTGGAAGGAGGTCTTTCAAAATGGTAAGAAATGTAGGACGGGGCACCTGGGTGGCTCAGTGGGTTAAACCTCTGCCTTTGGCTCTGGTCATGATCTCAGCATCCTGGGATCGAGCCCCGCATCAGGCTCTCTGCTCAGCAGGGAGCCTGGTTCCCCCTCTCTCTCTGCTGGCCTCTCTGCCTACTTGTGATCTGTCTGTCAAACAAATAAATAAAATCTTAAAAAAAAAAAATTCTTAAAAAAAAAAAAAAAAGAAATGTAGGCCATAGGGCCACTTTTCAACGGACTGTAAATAGTTAAGATTTGGACACATTGAATTTAAGACAGTTGTCTTAAATAAGAATTGATCAGTGGGTTGTTGGATAATGTAGGCTTTAAACTCAGGGAATAGATCTGAGCTGGAGGTATAGATTGTTAGGGAGCAGGTGGGTGGTGTTAGGTCCGTTATTAAACGAAACGAGACTGAGACAAAGTGAAAGTTATTTAAAGCTTTATCTTATGCCAAGTATTAGAAGTCAGACTGATCGGCCAGGGCCATCTCCAAAGAGAGCGACCACCCCCAGTTTACAGGCTCAAGAATCAACTGACTGACCGGTCAGGGCCGCCTCCGAAGAGAGCGACCCCTCCCAGCCTCACAGACTAACTTTATAGAGCAAAAGCCTGGCCACACATAGGTGGCCAATGAGATTGTAACATTGCATAGTCATGTTAGGCCACACGCAGGTGGCCAATTGAATTACAATTTACCCTTTAGTAGCTGTTTGAACTAACCTATTACTCTGGTCAGAATTGGCGCTCAAGTTTGGCACCCAAAAGGTGGGGTTTACATTCTTTGGTGGTTAGGGAGACAATATGTGTGCTTTTTACTGATTGGATGTCTCCACCTGGCCTGACTCGTCCTTGTATCCTGGGCTCTGTTATTAGGAACTAGCCGACATATTTTACTGGTTTTCCAGACTTGCTTCTAAGTAAGTTTCTCGGTGCGGCCGGCAGCGGGGGGGCAGGGTCAGTTTAAGTTTTACTGTACAAACAACAAAATGGCTTTTAACCAAGATGGAGTCACTGTGGCTAAATAGGCCCTTACAGGTGGCCATGAGTATAAGATGGTAAATGAAGCTACGGAAGATGATAACTCAAGTAGATGAGAAGAGAAGTAAACCAAGGACAAAATGATGGATAATATATATCTTAAAGACTAAGTAGAATAGTAGAATACTCAAGAGAAATATTCATAAAATATTATAAACCAAAACAGGATATTCTTGTAGAAGCTAAGGGAAAAGAAAGTCTCAAGGTGAGAGGAATCAAACAGTTTGAAAATGTACAGAGAGATCATATAGGTTAAAACTGAGATGTGTCCATTGGATTCATCAACCAAAGAAATTACTGATGTGTCAGGCAAGAGCAACTTTGGTCAAGCGGCAAAATCTAGACTATAATGGGTTAAGGAATGATGGAAAGTAAGGAAGAGGAATCAAAAATAGACAACTCTTTCAATAAGGTTATTTGAGAAGGAAAGGAAACGAAAGAGATAGGGTAGTCGCTAGAGGAAGAGATAGGTGGAGGGAAGATTTACCTTTTTGGAAAGACGCTGATGGGAAAGAAAAGGAGGCAGGTCATTGAGGAAACAAGACCCCCTGAGGAGGAGTAGGGAACAAAGTCCAGAGTCCAACTGGAGGGATTAGCTTTGGATTAAAAAAGAGAAGCCTTTCCCCCTGAGATAAGAAAAAAGGCAAACAGCTGTATTTCTTTTCTTTCTTTCTTTCTTTCAGAGAAAAGAGAGGTGCTCAGATGTGGGGGTGGGATGGAGAAGGAGAAGCAGACTCCCCACTGAGCAGGGAGTTCCAAGCAGAGGAGCTTGGAACTTGATCCCAGGACCCTGAGATCATGACCTAAGCAGAAGGGAGATGCTTAACCAAATGAGCCACCCATGCGCGACGTTATTTCTAAGAGACATTCACCACTCACCCACAATCTCTAGTACAAAACTTCTTGGTGCTGGAGTTCGGAATCAGATGGAGAACAGGCATTTGTAATGTTAAGATGTGACAAGCAAGCCTTCTCCAGAGGCCATCCCATTCAAAAGCTTGGATAACCACATCTCATGTGTTCAGCTATATCAAATGTTCAGCGAAAATCAGGTCCTCAGTGCTGCTTTGTAGAGGTATAATTTACATACCCTAAAATTCACCAGCTTTAAGTATACACTTCCTTGATTTTTATTTTTATTTTTTATTTTTAAAGATTTTATTTATTTATTTGACACAGAGAGCAAGAGAGCACAAGCAGGCAGAGCAGTGTTGGGTCCCCCAAAATTGGGTACCCCAATAACGGGTCCATGATTAAAGGAGAGAGACGGATACAAAGCGAAGGTCAAGAAAAGCTTTATTTTGTGCCAATCATCAAGAATCAAACTGGCCGGACAGGGCCGAACCTCTTACAGAGAGAGGGCGACCCCTCCCTGCTTTTCAGACTAACTTTTATAGAGCAAAGGCCATGTGGTTGGGCCTGGCCACACCCAGGTGGCTAATTGAATTACAATTCACCCCACAGTAACCATAGAAACTAGCCCATCACCTTAGTAGCTAGGAGACAGTATGCGTCCCCACTGATTGAATACCTCCACCTGGCCTGACTCACCCTTGTACTTGGACTTTGTTACCTGGGACTGTTTTCTGGGACTTGGTTTTAAGTAAGTTCTCGGGGGGGGGGGGGGGGGGGGGGGGGGAGACGCAAAGTCAATTTAAGTTTACAACAAAATGACAGTTCAACCGGGGTGGGGCTGCTCTGGCTGAATAGGCCCTTACAGCAGCGGAGGGAGAGGGAGAAACAGGCTCCTCACTGAGCAGGGAGCCCCCTGTGGGGCTCAATCCCACAACCCTGGGATCATGACTCAAGCTGAAGGCAGCTGCTTAACCAACTGAGCCACCCAGGTGCCCCACTTCCATGATTTTTAGTAAATTTATTAAGTTTATTGAATTATGCAGTCATCACCAGAGTCCAGTTTGGAAATCTCTCCATCACCCCGATAAAATCCCTAATGTCCATTTACAATTAATCCCTGGTTCCACTGCAGACCTAGGAAATAAATAACCTATTTTTAGCTCTATAGATTGATCTTTTCTGGACATTTCATATAAAATAAACCCTCACAATATGTGGGGGTTTTTTTGCGGGGGGGGGCTGGCTTCTTTCACTCAGCATAATGGCTCTTAGGTTCATCCATGTCTCAGTAGGTTTATTTCTTTTTATTGCTGAATATACTCCATTCTCACCGCACTGCACTTTGTTTATCTACTCACCAGTTGATGGGCATATGTCACTTTTGCTTTTGTTTGTTTGGTTTGGTTTTACTCTTTCTTAATTGAAGGGTAGTTGACATGCCCCTTTGCTTTTGCTTCCACCTCTGTCCCTGCATGACAGAGCATACACTGACAATTTCCCCCTATGCTATCACTATGCCTACTGACAACTTTAGACAGTCTGGCACATCATTTTCTCTAAGGGTGTGAAGCTAGGCTTTGCCAGTTTTTTTGGTGAAGTATAAAGTGATTTCTTGGTGATTCGTGAGGACAAAGACATTATAATTAGACCCAAGCACTAGACCAGTGCATCATAAATATTTCCCACATGCCACAAAAAGTGTGCTCACACACTCCCAAATTGTTGCCACTACAGTACCACAAAATAACGACAGTGACAATGATGACCACCACAATAAACCTCCCAGCAAATAATGAGAATGGTGCTATTTAGGGAGACAACCCAATGAGAAAAATGACGTCAAACTATCAAACACCAAATGAGAATAAAAGTGTGATCCTGATGTAAATATTGTCCATATGCACTGATGCCCATGGACAATCAGCAACCGTCTCAGAACATTCTTGGAGAACTCTATGTACAGCCTAAATGGCATCCTTGAAGGTAAGAACTATCATAAAATGAATAGATGTATCAAGAGGTGACTTAATCTTGTATTGTTTTGTTAAAAAAAAAAAACTTTCATGGTTTAATATGCAAAAGTAATAAAGCAGGCTTAAAAAGAAACTCAAATAGCCATTACACAGACCCCCAAACCATCAACCCTCAGCCTATCTGCCTCATCCATAAATTAAATCTGCCCCTCCTCATATTATTCTGTAGCAAATCTCAGGCATCGTATAATTTTATCCATAAATATTTCATCACACAACCCTACGAGAGAATTCTTCTGTTAATAACGTAACCACCATACCACGATCGCATCTTGAGTACTTTAACCATCATTGGTACATATAAAATTTCCAGTCATGTTCCTGTTATTTGAATTTATAACTTCAAGCAATAAGGCCAGATGGCAAAACAAGCTCTGTCAGATAAGGACCTGAGGAAGAGGGGATCTGTGCGTGTACTAGTGGAACACACATGGTAGTGTTTCTTCTCATTGCCAAGGGATCCTGTCGGGCTGGGACTTGAGAAAGTGAAGGGAATGCAAAAATAAGCCCACAAAACGTATGCCATATGGACGTTACAGGATTACTGTCCCCCTTTGGTTATGAAATGACTAACTATTTTCAGCTAAAACGTGTGGGATCTTTTTCAAAAAATGGAATATCTTTCACTCGCCAAGCATATTGATTAGAGACATCATCTAGGCTGTCTGGGAATAGTTTCTCTGTAGCTGAACAAATCACACCCTTCAATGCACTGTGTAATTTTTGAGGCATCTTGTCACATTTATTTAAATGTTTTGGCTCCGGATTTTTTTCCCCTTTAGGCGTGCCTGATGTCCACGTTTATAATTTTGCTGTCATCTCTCTCAAAAGGCAGTAGGGGCAATAGAAAAAGCAATTCCAGGTTTTGTCACATACAACTGGTGTGAACATATACAAGTTACTTAACCTCTCTGAGCAAGAATTATTTTTCATTTGTTGACTAATGAGGATTTGGGAGGATCAAATGAGATAATGGATTTAGCACTGTGCCTGCATGTAGTGGATAATCAAAAAATCCTAGCTATTATTAATAAAAGAGGAATTTTCTAGAGCAAAAATGTATAATTTATCAAAATTCCCCCCCAATAGCTTTTTTTATCAGCATTTTTATTTCTTACTGATGCCTCAACAAAACCATAATGCTATTATGCATGGATCAGTTACCTAAGGAGTAATGTTCCTTCCATCACTGCCTCGAATGTAAACAAGTACTTAGAGTAATGTAACTGTAACAAATAAACACTCTTAAGTCATTCTATTGTAAACCTATTTTTTTAAACCAGATCTATATCCAACCATTTCTATGTATTCTATCTTCTCAGAATAAAATATCAAACTTTTCTGTTTGAAACTAACAGAAAAAAATACTGAAAACAAACAAACAAACAAACAAAAGAACATCATTCTCTCATTTTAGCAACGATACAAAAAACTCCCAAGTCATTAGGCTTTATTCCAACCCTGACCTTGACTTGAGGTAAGAATACAAGGAAAGAAAACTTCCATTTTTGTTCTTCCATGTATAGTCTCAGCATGAAATAATTTATAGTACAATACTAATGAAATAGGATGCTGGTTCAGCAAACAAATATATTTACGCCCAATGTGTGGTTTATTAAAATCTTTATTAAATATTTTAGTCCATTTTCTCTGCCTTTACAGGTTTAAATAGTCTGTGAGTAATGGATTCTCTGATTGATAGCTCAAGATCTTGCCATATCTTACAGTTAGCAATACATTTTCATTATGTAGCTCTACCAAAATGAAGAGTGTGATAAATCAGCCCACCTATGTCCTGACCTTAACACAGTTCTTGATACTATTCTCTAGTGAATTACTTCTCTTTCCCAAAAGGGGACACACCACCATAATTCCAGCTCATTGTGAGCTCTGGTACATTTTTTGAAGATTTATTACAATGTGTCATGAGCATTCATGAAATGTGGCATGAGAGGCCCGCTTTAAAAGCACTACTGCGGTCAATCACACAGAGGGATAGCTACATACAAGTCTAAAGCAATGTCACATGTGCCTTGCCAACTGGCTACAGGGTGAGCTGGGAGCAATTTAGCTGGCCATCTTTCCATACAATTGTCATTCATTCAGAAAACTACTAAAGTTGGGATCTCTGGGTGGCTGAGTCAGCTGAGTGTCCGTGTCTTGATTATGGCTCAAGTCATGATCTCAGGGTCCTGAAATCGTGTCCTGTGTTGGGTTCCGCACTCAGCAAGGAGTCTGCTCCAGATTCTCTCTCTCCCTCTGACCCTCCTCCCACTTTCTCTTCCTCTCTGAAAAAACAAACAAACCACCCCCCTCCAAAATATGACAGCCTACTCCATACTCAGTTCTAACTGGGTGCTGGTCTACAAAATCCCTGATCTCAGGGTGAAGGCACAGAAAATAAGAGATTACAAAAAAAAAAAAAAAAAGAAAAAAGAAAGAAAAAGAAAAGAAAAGAAAAGATTACAGTAATATGTGTTAGCTACTGATTATTTATCCAGAACCTTCTATACGCCAGATGCTCTGTTAGGCACTAGGGATACAACAGCAAGCTAAAAAGACAAAAATATTTTCCTGTGCTATAATGTGCGCAGAATGCCATAGAGGCCCAGATAAAGAAGATCTAAATAGACTGAGAGACCAGGAGGTGATACATCAGCGAAGTTTGGAAAGACAGAACAAAGATGCTAGATAAGGAAGGCATTCTAGGCACAACATTGGAAGTGTGAAGCCACAGGATACCTTTGGGGGAATTACTGGTAGGTTGATGGAGCTACTGCTTTATCTGAAAACTGCAGAATGTCGTTGAAAGATGTAAAGCAAAGAGAGTGTTATGACTGTATTTGCATTTTTTTAAAAGATTTTATTTATTTATCTGAGAGAGAGAGAGAGAGTGCATGAGCGGGGTGGGGGTGGGGCAGAGGCAGAGGAAGAGGGAGAAGCAGGCTCCCTGCTGAGCTCATTTCCGGGACCCTGGGATCATGACCTGAGCTGAAGGCAGATGCTTAACCCACTGACCCGTCCAGGGGCCCCCCTCCCAACCCCGCCACCGTATTTGCATTTTAAGATTTATTTATTTATTTATTTATTTGACAGATCACAAGTAGGCCGAGAAGCAGGCAGAGAGAGAGAGGAGGAAGCAGGCTCCCTGCTGAGCAGAGAGCCCGATGTGGGGCCCGATCCCAGGACCCTGGGATCATGACCTGAGCCCAGGACCCTGGGATCATGACCTGAGCCGAAGGCAGAGGCTTTAACACACTGAGCCACCCAGGCGCCCCGTATTTGCATTTTAGAATGCTTACTCCACTTGCAGTATAGACAATGGACTGTGGAGAAGACAAGAGACTAAGCAGGTATTGTTATAATCCTGATCACAAAGTAGGTATGGAATAGATAAGGTTTATACTATATTATAGAACTTTGCAACTGATTAGGATAGGAAAAGACTGAATGAGAGGGGGCTAGGAGACTTCCACATTTCTAGCTATAAAGGAAACTACTTGAGTCATTGGTTCTAATGAAAACTTCATCGACCAAACATTGAAGAGCTTTTACGGTGCATTCAAAGACCTAAGATTAGGAAACCTTCCCAGCCACTCGGGACCCAGCACTTGTCTCTGAGCAAAAGAAGGTTAGTAATTCCTGAGCCAAGTAATTATTAGCTTTCAAGAGGACTTTGAAGACTAAGAGTGAACAGTTTATCAATATGGGTTCAAGAGCTAGCTATTATCTTCATTTTGGTGACATAACCTGCAGAAGGAATTGAAAAATAAAGCTGCCTTATGACAGCTGCAATTCTACTAAGTCTTGTACATTAGAAAAAACTATTTGGAGTCACTAATATAATTGAAACTATACAGCTCTTCTGACCATGTTTTCAAATACAGTGTCTGAAAGAAACAGCTCTAAGTTGTGAATAATGCCTTATTGCAATTTTATTGTTATTAAATACAAAATTTTGTCTTCTCCCAAATGGGGAACATTTTAAAAGTAATTTTTGTATATACATTATTACTTGCTAATTCATGGTCATCATTTCTCTCATGGACTCACAATAGCTTGCAATTGTGTGTCACCACCAATCTCAATGCCCTCCATCTCACCGTGGTCTATCCCAGTTTAAAAGAAGTGAACACAGGGGCATCTGGGTGGCTCAGCTGGATGAGTGTCCGACTCATGATTTTGGCTCAGGTCATGATCTCGGGGTTCCTGGGATCTAGCCCCGCATTATCACATCATCGGTGGGGGGGGGGGCGTCCCTGCTCAGCAGGGAGTCTGCTTGAGGATTCGCTCTCCATCTCCCCGCCCCTGCCAGAGAGGGGGGGAAGTGGTGAACACAAATTGATCAAACTGAACACAAATATGATATCATCTTTGCTTAACATATTTTGAATGGTAACTACTAATTATAGCATGAAGTTCAAACTCCACAGCATATCAATAAGGGGCTTAATGATTTGGACCCACCACTTCCTGCCAATTGACAGCTACCCCTCTACTCTTATCAAATTTCTTATAAACTCTTGCCACATGCAGTTGTCTCAACCTGGAACACCCCTTCTGTAGCTCAACTGGAAAACTGCCACTAGGCTTCTAGAGAGTTCATGTATTGTGTCCCACCTTCCCCAGAAAAATTTCAAGTTGTTCCTTGGTCTCTGACTTTAAAACACTATGTTCATCCAAGCATTAGCTTTTACCAGTAGTTTTAAAATTTTGTCTGTAAATGTGACTATGAGCTCCTGAAGCTAGGAATTTTGTTTTATGTTTGTATTTCCAGTAACTAACAGAGCATCAGCTTGAATTCAAGAGCGGATGAATGGATACCTCCCTGAAGTGGTTCCAACTGTTCCGCAGGCAACTGATTAGTTCCCTTCCTCCATTCTCCATTAATACTTTCTATTAATACTTTCCATTAATACAGACTAGTATTTATTACTTTATATGTCCATCTTCCCAGTATAGTCTGTGAGTAGAGACCATTCTTTCCTAGTCCTGTAGTTTCTGTATCTAGCATATAATATGCCCTCAATAAACAAGGGAATGAAAAACTCGAAAGCATTCTTCTCAGACTTGGGGTGGCACTCTATTTAATACGTTCAATGCTAGATTCTTGATTCAAAAAGACCTGGATTTTTGTTTTTTTAACGATATGAAAAGATGGAAAGATGGATCAAAACTAGCCAAATCAAAGTCAACATAAAGAGGTATACAGCTCTCAATTTCACATTAGGTTTTTATTTCCATTGGAGAGAGAACTGAATCAATAGCATGACGTGACTGGAAATAAAACACAGAAACCCACTGTTAAACAAATTAATAAAGCACGGCAAGCCAGCTCAGCCCTGTCATACTATGAACTCTTCAGACATATAATTTATGGGGCACATTAATGAAATAGGAAAATTCCAGAAGTGGGTAAATGGGCTCCTAAGTGGCCTGAAAACTACAAAAATGAGGAATAGTTGGGAAAATAGGCACACCAGGCTTGGGAAAAAGCAGCAGGTAGAGCAGGGGAGACAATGGAGTATTAGATCAAGGGATGCAGATCCCACCCAGTTCAACCGAGTTTTGATTCTTAGTACTTGTACATCTTCCTCACTTTACAAATGAGGAAACTTGAGGTTGAGAGGTTAATGGATTTCCTGAGGTCAGTCAGCTAACAGAGCTTGGACTTGACTCTGTCCACTATACCAAGCTGCTGGAAGAGTTTGACTTTATTTATTTATTTTTAAAGACTTATTCATTTATTTTTATTTTAGAGGTGGGGCAGAGGGAGAGGGAGACTTAAGCAGACTCCATGCTGAGCATTGAGCCCAAGGCAGGGCTTGATCTCACGACACTGAGATAAGAACCTCAGGTGAAATCAAGAGTCAAAAGCTTAACTGACTGTACCAACCAGGCACCCAGAGTTGGGCTTCTTTAAAATGATTATTCTTAGAGCATTTTGCTCTTTTTTAAACCCCTAGTTGTACTACCAAATGCATTTTCAGTACCTTGTAGATCCCAACTCGTCATGAGCCCTCTTTTCATCAAAGGAAACATTTGGGGAGAAAACTCTCAGCACAGTTGGACAGGATAGTCTTGTATTAGGTTGGATTTCAGATTTGAAAACCTCCTGGGTTACTTCATGTACTAATATATCAGAATCCTATGATAAATCATAATTATTTGAATTAATGCATAACTACTTTGTAATCATGCAGTGTAGTTTTGGCTCTGGCATCAGACTGACTTTGAATTTCTGCTCTGCCACTTGCCAGCTGAGAAGCCTTGGGCATGTTATTTAACTTCTCTTATCCTGAGTATCCTCATTTGTTAAATGGAGATAATAATACGTAACACATAAAGTTATTTTGAGGGCAAAGAGCTAGAAAATAGAATTCAACAAACATGAGTCTAGCTGTATGTAGGGGAGTGGAGGAGATTGTCAAAGGAAAGGGTATACGGTAGGAAGAAGTGTAAGAACAGAACCATGAAGAACACTAACATTTAGCTGGGGTGCTGGGCTAAATAGTATCCCCCCAAATTCTTGTCAACTGGAAACCTTATTTGGAATTTGGGTCTTTGCAAATATAACCAAGTTAAATTCGGTTAGGATTAAGGTCCTAATCCAATGACTGGTATTCCTGTAAGAGGGAAATTTGAATACAGAGAGATGCACAGAATGAAAATGATATGAAAACATGGGAAAGAGACTGTTAACATCCAGATACAGAAATGTGGGGAAGAGGCCAGATGACCACAGAGACAGAGATTGCTGTGATACATCTATGAACCAAGGAACACCAAGGACTGTGGGCAACCACCAGAAGCTAGTAAGAGGCAAGGAAGGATCCTCTCCAAGAGCTTCCAAAGACAGCATGACCTTCCCAACATCTTAACCTAGGACTTCCTTAATCTAGGACTTCCAGAGTCCAGAACTGTGAGAATAAATTTCTCCTGTTTTAAGCCACCCAGTTTATAGTAGTCTGTTATGGCATCCCTAGGCAACTAGGACAGTTGGTGAACAGTCATGGAAAACATAGGATGGGTGATAAGACTTCCTAGTTTCAAAATTGTTTCATAATATAATCTCAGTTGATCCTCACAAATACCTTGTGAAGTAGCAGTGAAGTTCACAGAAAAGAAAATGGATAAGCAGAAGTACTAGAAACTTGACAGAAGGTGGCAGAAGAAACAGAATTGGAACCTGAGGGAAGGGTCTGATTCATTCTAACCCTGTTAAGCAAAATGCTTCATCCTTTTTCACTCTTTTTGAAGCTTCGTTCCTTATCACAATTCCAACTTCATCCTCTTATTTCAGGCAATTTGCTTTCAGGAAGATCACTGATCAGTAAATTCTACAGTGATTACATTGTCTAACCTCTTGCATTGTACAGCCTTAACTCTTACTATGGAAAGACTTTATCCACACAAGTAATGAACACATAGTGCGGATGAACAGATCATTCCTCTTCCTATAGTTTTACAGACAAGGCAGCAACTAACCCCACTAACTCCCATTTCCATGGGCAACTTCAGCAGAAGTAAAGCAGTGAAATGATAAACTTGTAAACAGTCCATGTTACATAATTCCGATTGTATGCCCATACTGGCACAGAAAGATTTACTTTTCTCGGATTACACAGGTCCTCAGTTTTAGAGTCAACAGCAACCCCTGGTTCCATGTACCCTGCTTAAAACACCCTCTCTGTTCCTCCATAGATAGAAAAGATTCGTAATAGATACCACTTTCACTGCTTTCTTTTGGATTAAAATTAAAACTTTCAGCGCAATGGCCGCCAAAAAAAAGTTACTCAATCTCTCCGAGCTTCAGTTTGCACAGGTAAGAAACTAACACTTATTATCAGTATTTCCTGTGAAGCATAAACGATAGGCAAACCACCTGGCACAAAAAATTTCGCTCCGAAACTACACACACCAGTCTCCAGAGTTTTCTCTGCGAAGCCTCCGCCCCCCGAGCTATGTGGGGGCGTGGCCAAGGGAAGGACCCGGTTAGCTCCGCCCCACTCGCGGCGCCCGGCGCGCCCGATCGCTTCCGTCCTTTATTTCTCCGCACCCTAATCAACGGCCGCCTGTGTCTCTTCTTCATTAGTACGGGAGACGGAAACTCCTGCGAGGATTTGCCTCCAACGTGGAGAGAGGCAGAGCCTGGGACAGCCCGGGCCCGGCACGCCCGGGCCACTCGAGGTCCTCGCCGTCGCCACGCCCGCGCGCTGTCCTCCCGTCCCCGCCCCTCCAAGAGCAGAAACTTGTGGGGGCCGCGTCCGAGCGCCAGTTTTTACGGTGGTCTTCACTACCATGCCGCTGTATGAAGGCCTAGGGAGCGGCGGGGAGAAAACGGCAGTCGTGATAGACCTGGGAGAGGCTTTTACCAAGTGAGTGGCGACGGCGATGACTGCGGTCGTCTTGAGGGGAGGGTGGGTGGTCGAGGCCCGGGCCCGGGTTCTCTTCCCAGGCTCGCGGGGCAGGTTGTCACATCTCCAGTTTTTCCTCCAGCACCCCCGCAAATTACGGCCTTTATTTGAAAAGTGGGCTATACGAATCCCGGGGATACGGCTCTGGTTCGTGGAGAGGCCCAAGAGGCTTCAGGAGAATGGTTTTCTCCGTCGCCCCAGATCGAACGGACCCTTTGCTGTCATCCATGCAGGGGATGACAGCGATGGCTTAGACCCCTTTCCTGGGCTTGTTTGCTTAGGAAGGTAGCAACCGAACTGTAACGTAAACATTTATTAAATGGGACGTCTGTTGGTACTATAAATTCAGATGTAAGGCCGTTGCTCCCCAAGAGTAGGAAGTCCATTTAGACGGAACACATGAACAAAGAGGTGCAGCCCTGTAGGTAAGACTCGAGATCCTTTGTTGCCCCCGGCCCCGAATTCTTAGATTAGGAAATTTGACATGTTTTAAAAGGCAACTTGTAAACACTAGAGTAGCGTTTTCCAATCTTTTCGATGGCATAGAACCCTTTGACGACCGAAAGAAAGCCACAGATACACAAACCATAAAATAATTTGCACACAGTTTCAGAGGTTGGTGGACGATCACAGTGGTCCTTGGACTAAAGGGTTGTGAACCCTTGTACTGGACTTAACAGCAAAATAATTGCTAGAATTGCCTCTTACATAGATATTTGAAATAGAAACATCTGAAAAAAATTATAGGTATCTAAATATTACCTAGTATGTAGTAGGTATTTGATAATTATTTGTTGAATAAGTTGTCAAAACTGCCATATTTAAGTATTGGGCCTCAGGTGTTCCAGAATTGAACTGGTCATAGTCTCGTTGGTCCTTAACATTCTCTGACTGTTCTGTGTAAGATCCTCCCTTATTTATGTTTTCTTATTTTAGATGTTTATTTTAATAGCATAATAAATACTTTGAGACTGGCACCTAAAGATAAATACTCCAGTTATGAAGAAATGAGAAGCAGAAAGTTACCGTACAGGAAAATGATTACTGACAAGTCAAGAGGAGGGTGAGAATATGAATTTATGAAGTAAAAGAAAGGAATTGACGTCAACCATTGGGTTGCGTCTAGGAAATTTGAGGAGCATTGGTGCAAGTAAACACTGAGATGTGACTAGAGCTATTTGGACATAGGAGAGCAGTACTGGAAACTAGGCAGGACAAGAAGAGATCATGTGAAGGCCAAACTTACATGGTGATCATTTTTAGCAGCATTTTTAGGAGTATTGTTTTACTAATATGAAACATATGTGCAAATACCTAAATACTCAGGTGAATCATTTCTTTAAATATAAAATATGCAGTTTTTAAAATAACAATGAAGACTATAATAATATGGGCAGAAGCTTATTGTATGAAGTTCATGATGTATGGACAGTGCAATTATGTCAGATATACATAGTGTAAAAAAATAGACCAAAAGGAAACCCATAAACATGGAAATTAATATTAGAGTGATGGAATTATGAGTTACTCATGAATTATATAAATGAAGTCATATAATATAGTCAAATAATCCAGGGTTGTAGAGATGTGTTGCCCAAAACTCAGGTATAATTTAAAACTGGGGGACTCCTGGGTGGCTCAGTTGGGAAAGTGTCTGCCTTTGGTTCAGGTCGGGATTGAGTCTTGCATCGGGCTCCTTGCTCAATAGGTAGCCAGCCTACTTCGCCCTCTGCTTGCTCTTCCCTCTATTTTTGTGCACACGCTCTCTCTCTTTCTCTGACAAATTAATAAGTAAAATCTTAAAAAAAAAAAAAAGGCTGAAAAAAAAGTACATGCTGATCTGGTTTAATATACTGGTTTATTTCAGTATCACTAATTTGAAACAATTCTTTTAGCTGTAATACACAATTATGAATATAGATGGCTTTAATTTTTTTCTGTTTCTTTGTCCCTTTGAATACATCAGAGATGTTGTTTTTGTGACCACGGCTTTGAAACAAATGCAGAAAAACTTGTATCTATGACAAATACATAGGAAGAATGTTATAATAACTTGAATGTTTCAATTTTCTATTTATTTGCAGGTGTGGTTTTGCTGGAGAAACTGGTCCAAGATGCATAATTCCTAGTGTAATTAAAAAAGCCGGCCTACCTAAGGTATTTAAAGGTTAAATAACAATTTAGCAAAAAAAAATGCTATACTATAAAATATTTTTTAATGTGACTTCAAGTAAGGTTGATTAAAACAGCTAATGTGACAGATCAGGAATTGTAGAATAGTAGAAAGAATAATTTTGCATGCCATAAAATTCACGTGTTAAAATGAAATACAGATGCTTCTGCCATAACTTAATATTTGTAGTCCTAAAAAACCTCCCTTCAGTCACAAATAGAAGTAGGCTTATGGTGGGGCAAACCATATAAAACCCGTGTAATTTTGTAATTATAGCACTAACAAAAGCAATAACTGATCCTTCAGGAAAAAAATGGAATAGCTTTGGTTTGCAACTGAGAGTGGCTGGAGGCTCTCTCAGTGATAATAAAAATAAAATGGAATAATAGATTGAAAATGTTGGTCTGTGGGTGCAGTGCAGATGGAGGTGAGTTCTGAGCCAGTGGGGCTGTTGTTAAGGTGGAACCAAGAGGAAATGCAGCCCAGTCATGAAAGGGTCTGCTTTGGGAAGGGAGCCCCTGCTACAGAAGGCCATTCAAGCGTTTGAAGATTTTACTTAATTATTTGAGAGAGAGAGAGAGAGAGAGAGCGTGCGTGCTTATGCACCCGCAGGGGGAGAAGCAGAGGGAAGGGAAGGAGAAGCAGCCTCCCCATTGAGCAGGGAGCCCTGTGTGGGGGACCCTGGGATCATGACTTGAGCCAAAGGCAGACACTTAGTGGACTGAGCCACTGAGGTGCCCCTCATTTAAGTTTTTGAAAAATAGATCGGAAAGGATGCCTACCTGTGTGGCCACTGAGTTGATGACTTTATTTTTCTTGATGAAAGGTATAACTCTGCTATCATTTCAGCTCCTCTTGTCTCAGATGAACTAATACAGATTGCACATTATGTAGATATTATCCCCTTATTTGCAATGGAAATGTGATATTTGATTTTATAAAAGTGCATATTGTAGCAGAATAGATTAGTATACATCAGTTCATATTTGGCATTGGGATGCATCTTTAAGAGCAAATGATATATGTTGATTGACAAATCTTTTTAATTATGCTTGATAAGGGAATCATTTAATGATTTCAAAATTTTCCAGGAGCACCTGGCTGGCACAGTTGGAAGAACATGCAACTCTTGATCTCAGGGTCATGAGTTTAAGCCCCACATTGGGTTTAGAGATAATTTAAATAAAAATTTTTTAAAAATTAAAATAGGGTGGGACACCTGGGTAGCTCCATCAGTTGAGTGGCTGACTCTTGATCTCAGTTCAGGTCTTGATTTTAGAGTCATGAGTTCAAGTCCCATGTTGGACTCCATGCTGGGCAGGGGGCCCACTTGAAGGAAGGAAGGAACGAACGAATGAATAAATGAAATAGAAAGACACAATTTTTTTTTTCTGCAAATCCTTAGATAAGCTAGAAATACAGTAGATACTTGTGGTGTGGTATTCAAAAATGTGATGGACCTTCCTGTCTATTCACTTTTCATGTTCTTTAATCGAGGTTAATGTGATACTTGATAAATTCCTAACTGGACTTAGAACTTTAACATTCTCATTGCCACTTTTCTTAGTGCTTTCAGCTTTTATATTCATCTTGAAGAGAAAAATGTATGTGAAGATTAATCTCTACAATCCGCCATATATGGTTTGGAACCTTCTTTAAAATCTGAAATTGTCTTAGCTAATGATCTTTCCATTAGAAGAGTAAGAAAGAGAGGTCTGCAAGTGATGCATTAGAGTACTTACCGTGTTCTGAGCATCATATGTAAAGTTATTGTTCTGTATTGGTGTTGACTTAGCATTCATGGTTGCGTAGTGTTTGTTTATACTGATTTTTACCACATGTTTATGAGCATGTACTTGGTGCCTGGAACTATCAGCTGAAGGAAGATATATCATAAGCAAACCAGAAACACTTCTTGCACCTTAAGAGTATGTAGTCTAATGGGAAGGTAGACATTTTACAAGTAATTAAGTAAGGTAATCTTATAAAAAGGAAAGTGTCATTGCTTTGGGAGTGACTTACAGGGACTAGACCAAGTCTGGAGTGTTTGAGGAAGCTTTTGATACTTTTTATTTTTATTTTTTTTAAGATTTTATTTATTTATTTGACAGAGAGAGATCACAAGCAGGCAGAGAGGCAGGCAGAGAGAGAGGAGGAAGCAGGCTCTCTGCCGAGCAGAGAGCCCGATGCGGGGCTCGATCCCAGGACCCTGAGATCATGACCTGAGCCGAAGGCAGAGGCTTAACCCACTGAGCCACCCAGGCGCCCCTTTCTTTTGATACTTTTTAATCTGTGATTTTGATCAGTCCTGCCAAAATGGTAAGTCCAGATGGAAGAAAAATGCAAATGAGCATAGTTCTCTACTTGTGGACCCATATTTTTATGTCTGCAAACCAAAAAGTTCTGTCATCTTAGCCAATTCTTAAAGGTTCCTAATTTAAGTGATTAATTTATATTTAATGTTTGCATTTATTCTCAATAAAAATTACTTTTTATTTATTACCAGAAAATGCAGTAGTATAGTAAATAAGCATATTTTATTTCATTATACATTAATAAATAATTTTAATTTTTTATAGCCTATCAAAGTTGTTCAGTATAATATCAATACAGAGGAATTGTATTCCTACCTAAAAGAATTCATCCACATACTGTATTTCAGGTAAGATGCAGTTGTGTTTGTTTTTTTTCTCCCAGCTTTTGTGATTACGTTTTCCTAATGCCAGTCATAGCAATATTTGGTTGTGTTATATCAGATTCAAAAAAAAGTTGACTTCCACTGCATTTTCACTTGCTTATTTTCAGCCTTTTCCAAAATGTATTTGAAGACTAGATAATTGGCAAGCATGGGGAAATACTGAAAACAAATGAAATATTCATTAATAACGGCAGTAGATAATTAAATTATTATATATCCATATAGTGAAACATTTTACAGCCATTAAAAAAGTTCTATATCATGTAGTAATGCAAAAGGTGTCTTATTGTATTGATAATCGAAAAAAGCAAGTTTCAGAACATCTATGGAATAAACACTTCTGTTAAAATACATTCATACACATGGACAGTAATGACATTATGCAAACTGCTATAAGTGATAGTTTCTGGGTAGTAGAAGTGTAAGGTATTTGTACTTTCCAAGTTAGAAACTTCTGTTACATTTGGAGTTTTTTGAGAATATATTACTTTTGTAGCCTAAAGAAAAAATGTTTTTAATGGCTCAAGTGTGCATTCATACTAGGCTATAGCTTTTGTTTCCTGAGATAAATGAAGTAATAGATGTAAAGATCCTGACACAGTACGTGGCACGTAATAAGAGTTCAGGAATGTTACTTTACCCAGGTAATAAAATGAAGATGTCTTTTTGTCATAAAACATCTTGAGCTAATATAGTTTCTCTATTCTTAACAGAATTGCATTATGTGCCAAAATAAATACCAACTTTTATTTACTTTCATAAATAAAAACTATCACTTTCCAGGCATCTGTTGGTGAATCCTAGAGACCGCCGAGTTGTGGTTATCGAGTCGGTACTATGTCCTTCCCACTTCAGAGAGACACTCACTCGGGTTCTTTTCAAATATTTTGAGGTACCCATTTTTTATGTTGTTGTTTTTTTATTAGTACTAAAGTTTAAACTAAAATGTCCTCATTTGGGCCCCTGGGTGGCTCAGTTGGTTAAGTGTCTCCCTTTGGCTTAGGTCATGATCCCCAGGGTCCTGGGATCCAGTCCTGCATTGGACTCCCTGCTCAGCGGAGAGTCTGCTTCTCTGTCTGTGTCTGTGTCCCTCCCCCCTGCTCATGCTCGCTCACTCTCTCTCCCTGCCCCCACTCTCCGTCAAATAAATAAATATTTTTGAGAAAGGTTAATTTATTTTAATTTCCTTCATTATATATATTACACAGTTCATTTGAGAAACCAGATGAGAGTAAACTCAAGCCATTTTATTTTATTATTATTAATTTTTTAAAAAAGATTTTATTTTTATTTATTTGACAGACAGAGATCACAAGCAGGCAGAGAGGCAGGCAGAGAGAGAGAGGAGGAAGCAGGCTCCCCGCTGAGCAGAGAGCCTGCTGCGGGGCTTGATCCCAGGATGCTGGGATCATGACCTGAACCAAAGGCAGAGGCTTTAACCCACTGAGCTACCCAGGCGCCCATATTTTATTATTTTTTAAAGATTTTCTTTATTTATTTGACAGAGATCTCAAGTAGTGGAGAGGAAGGCAGAAAGAAAGAGAGGAGGAAGCAGACTCCCCACTGAGCAGAGAGCCCAATCCGGGGCTTGATCCCAGGACCCTGGGACCATGACCTTAGTCGAAGGCAGAGGCTTTAACCCATTGAGCCACCCAGGCGCCCCAAACTGAAGCCATTTTATTTTATTTTATTTTATTTATTTATTTTTTAAAGATTTTGTTTATTTATTTGACAGACAGAGATCACAAGTAGGCAGAGAGGCAGGCAGAGAGAGAGAGAGGAGGAAGTAGGCCCCCTGCTGAGCAGAGAGCCTGATGCGGGGCTCAATCCCAGGACCCTGGGATCATGACCTGAGGGGCAGGCAGAGGCTTTAACCCACTGAGCCACCCAGGTGCCCCTGAAGCCATTTTAAATAAACCATTTGTTCTGTTTTTTGTTTCATGTGTAATCAGCATTTCATCCAATATGTAGATAACTGAAGATTTCTTACTGATATTTCTGTTATTTATTTTAACATAGGTTTTTTATGTTTGAGGACTTTTTTAGAATTAAAAGGTATATTCTTTGCTATGGAATTTATGATGTGTTTTTTTTTTCCCCCGGGACTTTCTAGTTTCCATTGTTTAGTTATACTGACTCTTCTAAATTCTTTAGTTCCTTCATTTTAGGCTTTTTTTTTTTTAATTTATTTTACTTTATTTATTTTTAAAGATTTTATTTATTTATTTGAAAGAGAGAGAGAGGGCACTGAGTGTGAGCATGGGGAGGGACAGAGGGACAAGCCAGCTCTCACAGAGTGTAGGGCTTGATCCCACGACCCTGAGATCATAACCTGAGCTAAAAGTCAGACAGTTAACCAACTGAGCCACCCAGGTGCCCCCTCCATGCTTTTTTCAGTGTCTTTGCATAGAACTGTCCCCTCCCCTGCCCTCTGACACAACCTTTAGTTAAGGGAAATAGGGACATTTTATTTTAGCATTTGGTTATGAGGATTTTCATATTTTGATTGAATATTTATCTGATATTTGAGGTATCACCAGATGTGGCAAATTCTTGCTGAAAAATGTCACACAGAGTTAAGGCTTCTTATAGCTCTTCAATTTAATTTTAACTGCTATATTATGTTTTAAAAATAGAGATCATAGTATAAATTTTGCAAATAAAGACAATCAAGAATCTTTTAATTTTCATTTTTTAAAAGAATTTATTTATTTATTCGACAGACAGACAGAGATCACAAGTAGTCAGAGAGGCAGGCAGAGGCAGCAGGCTCCCTGCTGAGCAGAGAGCCTGGGGTTCCATCTCAGGACCCTGGGATCATGACCTGAGTTGAAGGCAGAGGCTTTAACCCACTGAGCCACCCAGGTGCCCCTTAATTTTCATTTTGATGGCAAAGACATGTCTTTATTTTTTTTTAGCATCTTCGAATTCATATTTCTGTACCTCTTCTTTTATCCCTTTAATTTTTCCCTCCAAAAGAGAGAGAATAGGGGCATCTGGGTGGCTCAGTAGGATAAGCCATCTGTCTCCAGCTCAGGTCGTGATCCCAGGGTCCTGGGATTGAGCCCTACATCAGGCTCTCTACTTGGCCGGAGGGGAGCCTGCTTCTCCATCTCCCTCTCCCTGCTGCTCCTCCTGCTTGTGCTCTCTCTCTCTTTTAAATAAATAAATAAAATCTTAAAAAACAGAGAACAAAAATTAATAAAAATGTTTTATAGTTGTCATTTTGGAACAAAACAACTTAAGGGAATTTAAAGAGTGTTTTTATTGTATATTTCCATGATTGTGTAAATTCAGATAAATCAACAAACTCATTCTTAGCACCATAAAATGGTTGAAAAGGTATCATAAATACAATGTTACTGTGAATTTTTTTCAAGTGTATTTGAAATATAAGGTAAACATCTTCAACTACTCAGACTTGTGGTTTTGTTGTTGTTGTTGTTATTTGTTGTCTAGGTTCCTTCTGTCCTGCTTGCTCCAAGCCATCTAATGGCTCTTTTGACGCTTGGGATAAACTCTGCCATGGTCCTGGATTGCGGATATAGGGAGAGCCTGGTGTTACCTGTATCTTTTTTTTGTTAAGCAACTAATTTTTCAGTTTTTACTCTGCTTTAACATAATTAGGCTTATTATAAGCAGTTTTCATGGAATGTAACTATTTGTGATTACCGTGTACAAATATGAATTTGCATGTGGAAAAAATTCACAGAATTCTGAGACTTAAATTTTATAGAAATTACCATTATGTCTTTTTTTAAAAAAATAAGTTCTTTTTTTTTTTTAAGATTTTATTTATTTATTTGAGAGAGTGAGAGAGAGCATGAGAGAGGAGAAGGTCAGAGGGAGAAGCAGACTCCCCGTGGAGCATCGAGCCCGATGCCGGACTTGATCCTGGAACTCCGGGATCATGGCCTGAGCTGAAGGCAGTCGCTCAACCAACTGAGCCACCCAGGTGCCCAAGAATTAGCATTATGTCTTGATCCTAGTACATACTCCAGGGGTCACACCTCATGAATATTATGTTCAATTTTTAAGAGGAACATTAGCTAATTAGGATGTGTCATGGTATTTCTTTTTTTTTTTTTCTTTAAGATTTTATTTATTTATTTGACAGAAATCACAAGTAGACAGAGAGGCAGGCAGAGAGAGACAGAGGAGAAGCAGGCTCCCCGCTGAGCAGAGAGCCCGATGTGGGGCTCCATCCCAGGACCCTGGGATCATGACCTGAGCTGAAGGCAGAGGCTTTAACCCACTGAGCCAACCAGGTGCCCCTGTCATAGTATTTCTAAGAAAAGATCAAACAGAGTAATTGGAGAAACTGAAATGAGAAAGTTAAGAAAAATTAAAACATGAAACCTGCCTTCAAATAGCTGAAGGGCTTGCTGTGGAAAAGTGAGTACATTTTTTTCTTCTCTCTATTTGCAGAAGCTAACATGGAGCCCATAGGGCATAGGGTTTATGATGTTGGTTTTGGAATCAAATACACATGTAAGTGGTAAATCTTGGCTATGCTTCTTACTAGTTGTATAATATTAGTCAAGTAATCTCTCTGGGCCTCAGTTCTCTTATCTGTGGAATGGGAATTAAAATAATTCCACCTCATGGAGGGTGTCTTTTGTGACTTGAGTGAGACGATATATGTAAAGTATTTAGCATATGACCTGGCATGTGATAACTTGCTCATTAGTGCTCTAGTTTTTATATCATTCACCACCGGGAAGAACTTCCTACTAATTCAAGCTATCCCAAGATGGAATTAGTGACTATACAGTGGTGCATTCCTTGTCATTAGAAGCATGTAAGCCAAAATGTTAACAGTGACATTGCTCCATTGAAAAGGACATTGCGGGGTGCCTGGGTGTCTCAGTGGGTTAAAGCCTCTGCCTTCGGCTCAGGTCATGATTCCAGGGTCCTAGGATGGAGCCCCACATCGGGATCTCTGCTCAGTGGGGAGCCTGCTTCCTCCTCTCTCTCTCTCTCTGCCTGCCTCTCTGCCTACTTGTGATCTCTGTCTGTCAAATAAAAAAAAAATTAAAAAAAAACTTTAAAAGAAAAGGACATTGAAGTGCATAAATGTACTCTTGGGCAGTTTTGAGATCTACATATTTATTTCTTAGAAGAAGTACTTGGGGGAGTGAAGTCAAAAATCAGTAGCTCCAGGGGCGCCTGGGTGGCTCAGTGGGTTAAAGCCTTTGCCTTCGGCTCGGGTCATGATCCCAGGGTTCTGGGATCGAGCCCCGCGTCAGGCTCTCTGCTCGGCGGGGAGCCTGCTTCCCTTCCTCTCTCTCTGCCTGCCTCTCTGCCTACTTGTGATCTCTGTCTGTCAAATAAATAAATAAAATCTTTAAAAAAAAAAATCAGTAGCTCCTAAAGAACTAATATAGGTAAAGAACTAATATAGGTAAATAGTTTTTTAAAGTTTTTTTTTTTTTAAAGACTTTGTTTATTTATTTGACAGAAATCAGAAGTAGGCAGAGAGGCAGGCAGAGAGAAAGGGGGAAGCAGGCTTCCGTTAAGCGGAGAGCCCAATGTGGGGCTCGATCCCAAGACCCTGAGATCATGACCCGAGCCGAAGACAGAGGCTTAAACCACTGAGCCACCCAGGTGCCCCGGTAAATAGTTTTTTTTTAAAGATAGAGTATTTTGCGTTAGAATTTCCTCACAGCCGTCAACTGAGCATCCGACTCTTGGTTTCAGCTCAGGTTGTCATCTCAGGGTTGTGAGATCCAGCTCCACCTTGGGCTCTGTGTTCAGAGGACGCCTAAGACTCTCTCTCCCTCTGCCCCTCCACACTTCAAATAAATAAATAAATCTTTTAAAAAAAAAATCTCATAACAATCCTGCAACATAGGTGTTATTTTCCTTGTTATATAAATGAGAAGATCGAAAGTTGGGGTAAATGGTGACCCAGGGTCATATAGCCAAGCATATAGCCAAGATGTATAACCCGTGTTTTCTTCCCAAAGCCAATGTTCTTACCAATATACTCTTTTATAAATATTGTACTAATAGACATCAGCAAGAACAATATGGAAAATAAGGTAGCAAATCCACAGTATAGTATTGTCCACTAGCCTCTCAGCTCTGTTTAATAGGAATACAAGAAGAGACATGTAATTTAAAATTTTTCTAAGAGCTATGTTCTTAAAAGTGCAAGTGAAAGATGAAGTTATTGTATTGTACTTAACCCAGTATATTCAAAATATTATCATTTCAACATAGAAACTATATAAAAATTATAGTAAGATTTTTTATGGGTTTTTATATGTGTGTATTAAGTCTTCTAAATTTGGTATCAAGCTTGTTTTTACAGCACATCTCAATTCAGACTGGCGACATTTCACATTTCAAGTGCTCAGTAGCCACATATGGCCAGTAGTTACTTTATTAGACACCCTCGTTCTAACTAATGAATTGTGTGTGTGTGTGTGTGTATGTGTGTGTGTGTGTTTAACCTTCTTTGAAGAAGAATATGAAAAAAGACCGATTTTTCTGTAACTCTTTTAAAAATATGAAGAATTTGTTATCAAAGCTGACTTAATACTACAGAAGGTGAGGAAAGTATCAAGGAAGCCATGTTTTATCTCCTAGAATAGTTATATCCTTGACTACCCTACAGATATATGAAGGAATCCCAGTACTAAATTGTTGGGGAGCACTCCCCCTAGGAGGAAAAGCTCTTCACAAGTAAGTATCTTGGGATTTAGCACATTTGCTCTACCTGTACCACAAAAACAAGTTAATTTTTTTACAGTGATCAATAGAACGTAATCTGAACATTTAATGTTATTTAATCCATTCTCTATTAGCCTTGGATGTATTCATCTTTTAAGGATAAAACCACTTTTTTTAAAGCATTATAATGTATTACGTTGTAAAAGTATTAAATAAGAGAAGGATATCAAGGGCAATATTTTAATTCCAGTAATTTTTTTTTTTAATTTCAGGGAGTTAGAAACTCAACTACTGGAGCAATGTACTGTTGACACAGGTGCTGCTAAAGAACAGAGCCTTCCCTCTGTGATGGGTAAAACTATTTTAAACTATTTAAAAGTGGTTTACATTCCCTTGTCATTCTTCAGTGCATTTGTTTTTTACCCCGTTATATAGTTACTCTCTTTTCCCTCACGTCACTGATGTCATTGCTCCAATTGTAACGTCATTATTGACCTCTGAATTACCAAATCCAGTCGTTTAATTTTGGTCATCCTTTCTAGAACTTTTGACATTGCAGATTATCTCATACTTTTGATACAATCTCTTCTTGACTTTCAGGACTCTCTTCCTTTTGTGATGTTCTTGTTTTCTCTTCTGATAATCCCCTAGGCATCTGTTTTTTATGTTTTCTTCCCACTGGCTTTTTAAAAGTGTTCTCATCTATTTTTATAACTTTCAGCTACATCAATATGCAGTTGATTTGCAAATGTATCATTGGGCCTGACCCTTCTAATCTTGATATTCGTATTTCCAACTGATTATTAGATGTAAACTAGGCATGTTTAGGTATCTCACACTTAAGACCTTCAAAAAGTGAATACATTATCTCTTTCTCCAAATACATTTCAACAAATTGTTCTCAGATAAAGATGATATCTCCCATTTTAGAAAACGAGTTAAAAATCCTCAGTTCTCCCTCAAAAATCTCTTAAATTTCATCTCTTTTTCTCTGTTATCTGTACTACTGAACATCTGAAAACAAAGACATAAACTAGACCCTTGTTATTTCTTGCTTGGATTATTGTAGGAGACTCTGGACTGATTCATTCTATTTCATACTGTTGCCAGAAATAACTTACACCATACAAGTCTGATTACACCACTCTTTAGCTTAAGGATTTTTGCTGGCTCTGCAGCTTAAAATCCAAATATTTGTTTGATATATATGTTTCTTCCCAATCTTTTTTTTTCTACCTCTTAGCCCTAAACTACTCATCTTAACCCTGTGTACCTTATTTTAGCTACAATAAATTTGATATTGTCTTCTAGGCTCTACTAGTCCTCCCACAACCCTGAGCCTTTATTTATTCTATTTCTTTACCTGGGATGTTGGGTTTTTGACCCCTCTATGTGACTCAGCTGGAATGTCATTTTATTACAAAGCCTTCCTCATTTCATCTGAGGAGAATAAATTTCTCCCCTCTCTGTTAAGTCTTCCATAGTATTTATTATAGCACGTATGTCATATCCTCGTTTGCCTGTTAACTCACCTGTTTCCCTTCATAGACTTTTGAGGATCCCTGTCTTACTTGATTTTCAATCAGTAGCACTTAGTGTACTACCTGGGCACTGAATAAATGTTGGAAAGAGAATGGCAGGTTTTTAGGACATTAATCCTTGCGTGTATTGTTTTCATGTTTTTCTTTTGGTAGTTAAGGTAATAACATTCTCTATTCTGTAGACTAGATTGTAATTTTTCTTTTCCAGATAAACTTTGTTACTCTTTTATTTATTTTTTAGATTTTATTTACTTATTTGACAGACAGATATCACAAGTAGGCAGAGAGAGGGGGGTAGCAGGCTCCCTGCTGAGCAGAGAGCCCAATGACCCTCCATCCCAAGACCCTGGGATCGTGACCTGAGCCAAAGGCAGAGTCTTTAACCCACTGAGCCACCCAGGCATCCCTAACTTTGTTACTCTTTTAGTATGTCATGAAAACAGTTAATTTATAAAAAAGTATCCCAAGACAATGGGTTTGTATAGCATCCCAAGATATTTTTAAGAAAGGTCTTCTTTAAAACTGATTTTACCATTTCCTTTTAATTATGAAAACACCCTTTTTTTAACCAACCACTGTGGATTCTGACTGTAATCTTTCCCTCACATAATCTCCCAAATCTGGGGCCCCTGGGTGGCTCAGTGGGTTAAAGCCTCTGCCTTCGGCTCAGGTCATGATCCCAGGGTCCTGGGATCAAGCCCTGCTTTGGGCTCTCTGCTCAGCAGGGAGCTTGCTTCCCTCTCTCTCTCTCTCTGCCTGCCTCTCTGCCTATTTGTGATCTCTGTCTGTCAAATAAATAAATAAAATCTTTAAAAAAAAAAAAAATCTCCCAAATCTGAGTCTGTGATAGCCTTATAGTCCTACTAATTGTGGAATTAAATCATATCATTATTTGCTGAATGACATGCTTAGGAGGATCAGAAACTCAAATACATTTAAAACATCTTTTCTCGGGGCACCTGGATGGCTCAGTGGGTTAAGCCTCTGCCTTCGGCTCAGGTCATGATCTCGGGGTCCTGGAATCAAGCCCGTTGGGCTCTCTGATTCACAGGGAGCCTGCTTCCCTCGCTCTCTGCCTGCTGCTCTGCCTGCTTGTGCGCTCACTCTCTCTCTCTCTCTCTCTCTCTGTCAAATAAAAAATCTTTAAAAAATAAAATAAAACAAAATATCTCTTCTCAAGGTCCTTAACAAGGATTATGGGGTCATCTGGGTGGCTCAGTCAATTAAACAGCTGCCTTTGGCTTAGGTTGTGATCCCAGGATCCTGGGATTGAGCCTTGCATTGGGCTTCCTGTTCGGCAGAGAGCCTGCTTCTCCCTCTCTCTCTGCCTGCTACTCTGCTTACTTGTGCTATCTCTCTGTCAAATAAATTAACTAATCTTAAAAAAAAAAGATTATGTGCAAATTTTATATCTACTTGGATATGCTTAAATGAACTTTGAATGAGCTTTTTTTCATTTAATATTTGGAATCATTTCAAATCAATGTCCTTAGGTTAGCCTTTATAAGTTACTTAAAGGCTAACCTAAGGACATTGATTTGAAAAGTGTACAGTTTAAAAATAAATTATATATAAAAATATTATCCTTCTTCTCCTAAATTGATTGAAATTTAGATAGATTTTTCAGAGCCAGAGATAATACCTCCTTTCTATTCCTTATTTGAGAAGTTTAAATAATTATTATTCACTAAGATTAAGGAACCTCTTCCCAAAGCAGCATCTACCCCCCAGCTAAAATATTTATTTTCAAGCCACTTTACATGTTGCCTAGAGAAAACTTTCATATTATCAGATTTTTTCATATTATCAGATTTCTTTGTTACATGTTGGAATTCATCTGAATATTCCTAAAGAATATATAGCAGTTACAAAATGTTACAGTTTTTAGCACTTATTCTTAAATTATAGGTTTCATATAATCTAGTTACATTTCTGTCTTTGTAGCCAAATTAAAAATTTTTTTGAAATCTCTATCCTTTTCTGAGGTGAATTTAAACACATAAGGACTGTTTCCTTACACCACACACAAAAATAGACTCAAAATGGATTAAGAAGTCTTCAAACTTTTTGATCACACCCTAGCCCCATCAGTAAGAACTTTGAATCATGTACCTTCAGTGCATATGTATGTTTATTTATAAATTATATGCATACTATTATTACTATATTACGAAACACACAAAAGTAAGAATTTGTAAAGGATGAGATAATGGTAAATAATAATTCTGAAGTTGTACTTACTAATGCTAAAAGTGTTTTGCTCCTCAGAAAAGCAATGTGATTAAATAGGGGTGCTTGGGTGGCTCAGGTCATGATCTCAGGGTCCTGGGATCAAGCCCCACATCGGACTCTCTGCTCAGCGGGGAGCCTGCTTCCCCCACTCTCTCTCTGCCTGCCTCTCTGCCTACTTGTGATCTCTCTCTTTCTGTCAAATAAATAAAATCTTTAAAAAAAAAAAGCAATGTGATTAAATATTATTTATTATTTTTTAAAGGTTATGACTTAACATTTTGAAGGTGTGGCTTTTAAGTTTAATGTATATTAATACTTTGTTTCAGTGGCTGTCATAACGAAAAGATACAGCTAACAAGATGTAGGTTCAGATGGAAAAAGTGCATGAGTACGCTTACGAAATCAGGATTCCATTTTCAACTATAAATTTCTTTCTTTCTTTCTTTCTTTCTTTCTTTCTTTCTTTCTTTCTTTTTCTTTTTTTAAAGTGAAGAGCATTTTTTTTTTAAATTTTATTTACTTATTTGACAGACAAGTATGCAGAGAGGCAGGCAGAGACAGAGAGAGGAGGAAGCAGGCTCCCCGCTGAGCAGAGACCCCCGATGTGGGGCTTGATCCCAGGACCCTGGGACTACGACCTGAGCCGAAGGCAGAGGTTTTAACGCACTGAGCCACCCAGGCGCCCCTCAACTATAAATTTCTTGATGTAAATAACTTGTAATTATAAATCAATATCTTTACATATTTAACAATGAGTTAAAAAGAGTTTAGAAGGTCTTAAATTTAATTTAGAAAATGTTTCTTAGTCTGACTTGGATAATTAGATTTTTAGCAACAGAATTACATAACAATGATAATATATCCAAATGTCCACCTTTGAAAGGTTCCCAGTACTGTATAGATTTCTTTGAATAGGTACATTCTCCTTTTTTTATTTTTATTTTTCTCTGGATTTTTATTTAAATTCTAGTTAATTAACATATAGTATAATACTGGTTTCAGGAGTAGAATTTAGTGATCCATCAGTAGAATTTAGTGATGCATCACTTACGTACAACACCCAGGGCTCATCATAACAAACCCCCTTCTTAATACCCATCAACCATACCCGCCCACCTCCCCTCTGTCAATCCTGAGTTTGTTCTGTATCGTTAAGAGTCTCTTATGGTTTGCGTCCTCTCTCTCTCTTTTTTTTTTCCTTCCCACATGTTCATCTGTTTTGTTTCCTAAATTCTACATATAAGTAAAATCTTTCTTTTTTTTAAAGATTTTATTTATTTATTTGACAGACAGAGATCACAAGTAGGCAGAGAAGCAGGCAGAGAGAGAGGAGGAAGCAGGCTCCCTGCTGAGCAGAGAGCCCGATGCGGGGCTCGATCCCAGCACCCTGGGATCATGACCTGAGCCGAAGGCAGAGGCTTTAACCCACTGAGCCACCCAGGCACCCCTATAAGTAAAATCTTATGGTATTTGTTTTTCTCTGACTTATTTCACTTAACATATACACTCTAGATCCATCCATGTCATTGCAAATGGCAAGAGTTCATCTCTTCTTCTTCTTCTTTTTTTTTTTTTTTAAAGATCTTAATTATTTAACAGAGAGATCACAAGTAAGCAGAGAGGCAGGCAGAGCGGGGTTGGGGGGAGAGCAGGCTCCCCGCTGAGCAGAGAACGAGAACCCGATGCAGGGCTTGATCCCAGGACCCTGAGATCATGACCTGAGCCGAAGGCAGAGGCTCAACCTCCTGAGCCACCCAGATGCCCCAAGAGTTCATTTCTTCTTGATGGCTGAGTAATATTCCTCTTTCTCTCTGTGTGTGTGTGTGTGTGTGTGTGTGTGTGTGTGTGTGTATTGACTTTGAATGATGAAGTTTCTTCCCTAGAAACAAAGTTAATTTTCTGCTTAGTTTTTAAAAAGTTAAAGTTATAGTACTTACATTTTTTAAAAATTTTGCAGAAATGGAAAGTAGTAATGTGAGTTCAATTTAACAGATTGTTTCTGCTTATTATTAAACTTCTATAGTTCTAAATATATAAAATTTCTGTTTCAGGTTCAATTCCAGAAGGTGTCTTAGAGGACATTAAAGGTAAACTAAATTCCCATTTTTGTCCTGTTTGTCCTTAAGTATTAGTTTAGAGGGCATGTGTCTCTAAATATTTACAGAGGTACAATATATGTTAAATACATAATGTAATACCTAAAAATATTTAATATATATGGTAGGCTGTGGAATAATGTAAATAAAATTTTCATTTTTCTTTAGATTTATGGAAGCTTTTGGCATTATTTATGATGTCTTATTGAAGAAACCTCTCAATTATAGAATATATAGGATTACTAGGGAATTAACAATTTGCACAGTATGAAGTAACAGACAAATTGCTTAAAAAAGACACTGGTCTTATGTCGTATAGAAGTTTGTTTTTTTTTTTTTTAACTCTAGTTTCTGAATACGTATTTGTAAGGTCATTTTACTGACTTCAGAAGTTCTAATTTGGAGCCAACTAACTGAGCCACTCAGGCACCCCAGTTTTCCAGTATTTTGATTCACTTAAAGGAGAAGCAATAAAAATATAATTTAAGGGGCGCCTGAGTGGCTCAGTCATTAAGCATCTGCCTCTGGCTCAAGTTATGATCCCAGGGTCCTGGGATCAATGCCCACATCAGGCTTCCTGCTCAGCAAGGAGCCTGCTTTTCCCTCTCCCTCTGCTACTCCCCCTGCTTGTGTGCGCGCGTGCTCTCTCTCTCTCTCTCCCCCTCTCTCTGTCAAATAAATAAAAAGAAAAAAAATAATATTCTTCAGTGCTGAGAATGTTGACATAAAATTAATAAGAGAGAATCAGATAATAATGGATTTTAGAATTAAATGACACCTGGAGGTAATCTGGTACAGTTGGGGCCCTGAAATATTATGTGATTTGTTCAGTGTCACACCATAGTTAGGGTTAGAGCTATGGCTGAAAAATGGATCTTGTTCTTCATTTTATTGTTTCTTTATGTGGTATAATTACCTAAAACTTTTTCAGTTATTGTAAAACCTGAGTCATTTGTACATGCTTATTTGCAGTAGCTTCTTAAGGGCTAAGTATTTATCTTACATAACAAAGATAGCTATGAGGACTTGAATAAAATAAAAAATATGTAAGTATCATGAGCACCTAGCTTACTATCTAGCATATTAGCATATTAGAGATTCTTAATATATTTTGAATTAGTGATTGAGAAGAATTTTATATAAAGTGTAAATATTTATTTAACTAATAGATTTCTTGCATTCAATGTCAGTTTTGTTTCTAGTTAAAAATGTTCTATTCCAGGGTGCCTGGGTGGCTCAGTCGTTAAGCTTCTGCCTTAGGCTCGGGTCATGATCCCAGCATCCTGGGATCAAGCCCTGCATAGGCCTCCCTGCTCTGCTAGGAGCTTGCTTCTCCCTTTCCTAGTCCCCTTGCTTGTGTTTCTTCTCTTGCTGTCTCTCTCTCACAAATAAATAATAAAATATTATTAAAAATGTTTTATTCCTTACCTATTTATGAAAATAATTTGAAGCAACTTATTATAAAAGGTACCTTGCAACAGAAATAATCTTTGTGGGCACCTGGGTGGCTCAGTAAGGTGAGCGTCTGCCTTGGGCTCAGGCCATGATCCCAAGGCCCATGATCCTCAGGCCATCTATCCTGGGATCGATTCCCATATTGGGCTCTAGGGAGCTTGCTCTTCCCTCTACTCTTGCTCCCCTTTCCCCCTGCCCTGCTCATGCTCTCAGGTGATCTCTCTCTCTCTGTGTCAAGTAAATAAAATCTCAAAAACCTTTGAAGAATAAATTATCAAAGTGCAAAAAAAAAAGAAAAATTGATCCTGTAGAAGGGAAATAGTAGTGTTGAGCTATGCCAAAAGGGAGAAAATAATCATGTCAAAAAAACACTAAACTAGGAAGTGCTACTGCAGCTAAGAGCAAAATTTAGCTTTTTGTTTTGACCAAGATTTTTAAAAAGATTCAGATAGATACATAAGATTAAATACAGAGACAGAAATCAACCTGGTTTAAAGAAACATGCTACATTTTCATGATGCTAAAATTTGTTTTTATTATGGTACTCTTTATACCGGGAATATAAAAAAATACAATAGTTTCCTCAAAGGTGTTTTTTTTTTAATGTGATTTTGTGAAAGATGAACACGCAGCATGTCTTATGATTCCTCAGTGAATGAAAAGGTTTTTTATTTGTGAATAAATTGTCATAACCAGACTAAAGGCAGGGATAGTTTATAAAATGTGGAAGAATGGATAACTAGCATGTTCACTTGAATAGAATCATTTAAACTGGACATAGATTGATTCAATCACAAACCATAACAAAGTCTCCTTTTCTTTCTCCTAAGTGCGCACTTGCTTTGTAAGTGATCTGAAACGTGGATTAAAAATCCAAGCAGCAAAATTTAATATTGATGGGAATACTGAGGTAAGTTAATAGTAAGTATATATTTTTTTCCAGAGGTTATAACCTATATATTTATGTTTATGATATTTATATTTCAGCGTCCCTCACCGCCCCCAAATGTTGACTACCCATTAGATGGAGAGAAGATTTTACATGTTCTTGGATCAATCAGGTAAACCTTAATTTTTATGAGCAAAATAATGAACTAAAATGAATTTCTGGCCTTTAAAAATATACAGGCCTTAATATTGCTGCTTTAACAATTATGTGTTCATTAGGTCTTCTCTTTCATGATTAATTTTATTACTTGACTCAACTTTTTTTTTTTTTTTTTAAGATTTTGTTTAAGAAACAGCACAAGCAGAGCAGGGGCAGAGGGAGAAGCAGACTCCCTGGCTGAGCAGGGAGCCCAATGTGGGGCTGGATCCTAGGACCCTGGAGATCATGACTTGAGCCAGAGGCAGACACTTAACCGACTAAGCCAACCAGGCACCCCTGTTACTCAGCTTTTTAACTTTATAAAAAATTTAAGTAACAGGGGCACCTGGGTGGCTCAATGGGTAAAGCCTCTACCTTCGGCTCAGGTCATGATCTGAGGGTCCTGGGATTGAGCCTGCAACGGGCTCTCTGCTTAGCAGGGAGCCTGCCTCCTCTTCTTTCTCTGTCTGCCTCTCTGCCTACTTGTGATCTCTGTCAAATCAATCAATAAAATCCTTAAAAAAATTTTTAAGTAACTCAGAATTAATTAGTAGGATTATAGTAGTGAATAAAGTATAATAAATTTTTTTTAAGATTTTATTTATTTAGGGGTGCCTGGGTGGCTTAGGTTGGTTAACTGTCTGCCTTCAGCTCAGGTCATGATCTCGAGGTCAAGCCCCACATTGGGCTCCCTGCTCAGTGGGGAGTCTACTTCTTCCTTTCCTTTCCCTTTACTGCTCCCCTTGCTTGTGCTCTCTCTCTCAAATGAATAAATAAAATCTTAAAAAATCTTTAAAAAATCTTAAAAATAAACCCACAATATTTCATTTATTTAGAAAGCATACATGTATGAGCTGGGGGGAGGGACAGAGGGAAAGAGAGAAAGAATTTCAAGCAGACTCCATGCTGAACGAAGAGTCTGATGCAGAGCTGATCTCATGAAATCATGACCTGAGCCCAAATCTAAGTCAGACCACTCAACTGACTGAGCCACCCAGGTGCCCCTAAAGTATAATACTTTAAAACAGGCTTCAGCAAACGTTTTCTGTCAAGAACCAAAGAGTAAATAGCTTAGGCTTTGTGAGCTATATGATCTGTGTTGCAACTGTACTTCGTACAATTAGAGTACAAAATCAGCCACAGACAATATGTAAATGAATGAGCATGGCTGTGTTCTATTAAAAACTTCATTTACAAAAACAGATGGGCTGGATTTGGCTTGCAGGCCACAGTTTGCTGGCTCCTGCTTTAAAATGTTTTCATGGTAGAAAGAATGCAGTCTTCCAAATATGCCAAATCTTTTTTTTTTTTTTTAAGATTTATTTGTTAGAGAAGGAGCAGGGGGAGGGGCAGAAGCAGACTCCCCACTGAGCAGGGAGCCTGACATGGGTCTCCATCCCAGGACCCTAAGAGCCAAAGGCAGGTACCTAATGGAATGAGCTACCCAGGCACCCCAAATATGCTAAATCTTAAGGACTAGTTAGTAGTTCACTTTTTCATTATTCGTTTGATTATTCTCGCCAATGATGCAATATAAGTTGTAAGGACTTACATAATTATATTGGTAACAATAGCATTTATGTTTGTATACAAGCTTTATAAAATTTGTTATGAAAGTTCCATTTGTAAAATACCAGAAGATGCACAGAAAAGAGTTATGTAACTGTTGGATTCTGAGATAATACAGAGGTTGAAATATTAAAAGGATGAACATAAATATACAGACATTAAAAAAGGTAGGATAGGGGCCCCTGGGTGGCTCATTGGGTTAAAGCCTCTGCCTTCGGCTCAGGTCATGATCCCAGCGTCCTGGGATCGAGCCCCACATCGGGCTCTCTGCTCAGCAGGGAGCCTGCTTCCCTTCCTCTCTCTCTGCCTGCTTCTCTGCCTACTTGTGATCTCTGTCTGTCAAATAAATAAGTAAAAATCTTAAAAAAAATGTTACCATTTAAATTTTCTCCAGGTTGTTGAGTGGAACCCAAAATAAGAGAAGAAAATAGATGTTGAAGGAAATTAAAATGGAGCTTTTTGGCTACATATTAGTAGGAAAATAGATTGGGAATAAAAAACCACCATGTTTCACATTTCAGACCCAATTAATTTACAGGTGTTTGCTAACATGTTTTTCCTACTGAAAAATCTAGTTCTGTTGAAACCTAATACACATAGTTCTGAACAGTACTTTGTTGGTAAACCAGAAGGGTCATTTAAAGTTAAAGACCATCTTAAAAAACCGTATATTAAACATTTCATATTAAAGGATTGAAATTTGTAGTTATTTTCCAAACTTTTTTCTGGGAATTTTTCTTTGAGGGTAATTCTTCTTTTAGAGTTTGAAATTAAGTATATATAAACCAGGAAATTCATGGTTTATTATTTCCAAGTGGTTTTTTTGGTTTTTGTTTTAAGTGCAGTGAGAACTTAGTTATTTGTCAATCAGTCTTTGTACAGAATTCTTACAGACATTTTTTTCTAGACTTTTACCATTGTATTACCTATATTAAAAGGATTTTAGGGGCACCTGGGTGGCTCATTTAGTTGAGCATTGGATTCTTGATTTTGGCTCAGATCATGATCTCTGGGTCCTGGGATGGAGCCCCATGTCGTGCTCCATGCTCAGTGTTGGAATCTGCTTAAGATTCTTTCTCCCTCTCCCACTACTTCTACCTGTATGCTTTCTCTTTCTCTAATGAATAAATAAAATCTTAAAAAATATATTTTAGGGACGCCTGGGTGGCTCAGTTGGTTGGACGACTGCCTTCAGCTCAGGTCATGATCCTGGAGTCCTGGGATCGAGTCCCGCGTCGGGCTCCCAGCTCCGCGGGGAGTCTGCTTCTCTCTCTGACCTTCTCCTCACTCATGCTCTCTCTCACTGTCTCTCTCTCAAATAAATAAATAAAATCTTTAAAATATATATATATATATATATTAAAAATAATTGTCTTTTCAAAGCATTTAGCATAGTTCTCGTAGAAAAACAACTTATTTTCTACTCTAGCATTTGTTAAGTAGTAATTGTAAAATTATATAATTTCAATATCAAATCTATTGATAATAAAAGACTTGGAAAAAGAAAACTGGTGCTCTGTAACCATCATCTCAACTGGTAGAAATGGAAGTATGCAGGCATAGCAGCAAGTGGCTGACTGTGAGTGTTGAGCATAGTGCAGCCCTCAGTATACTTTAATGATGAAATGGAGAGTTAGCAGGTAGGTTGAGTCTTATAAAGAGAATTCTATGTTTTGAAAAAGATTAAAGAAAGTTTCAAAATTCTATGCATACTATCATTTAAATTTTATTTTTAAGAATTAGTGTTTATATATGCATATGTATAGATAAATTTTGTATTGTATCATTTAGGATTCACTTAGGTTGGCCACCAGTTACACAGACCTGACGTAGTGGCTTCACTAAGATAGAAGTTTGTTTCTCTTGGGATACCTGGGTGGCTCAGTTAGTTAAGTGTCTGCCTTTGGCTCAGGTCATGATCCTAGGGTCATGATCCTGGGATCGAGCCCCACATCAGGCTCCCCACTCAGCATAGAGCCTGCTTCTCCCTCTCCTTCTGCCCCTTCCCGTTCATGTGCGTGCGTGAGCATGTGCTCTCTCTCACTCTCTCCCTCTCAAATAAATAAACAAAAATCTTTTAAAAGGGCCGGGGGGGGGGCGCCTGGGTGGCTCAGTGGGTTAAGGCCTCTGCCTTCGGCTCAGGTCATGATCCCAGGGTCCTGGGATCGAGCCCCACATCGGGCTCTCTGCTCAGCAGGGAGCCTGCTTCCTCCCTGCCTCTCTGCCTACCTGTGATCTCTGTCTGTCAAATAAATAAATAAAATCTTTAAAAAAAAAAAAAAAAAGTTTGTCTCTCTTTTAAAAGAAGCTCACAGGTAGATAGTCCCGAGATGGTATTACAACTCCTGTCAGGGATGTAAACATCCTTCCAGCTCTCATCCTTTGGGCAGGTAGCCCTGTCCTTAGGGACCTGGTGGTTGCTGGAGGTACAGCTACTATATCTGTTTAAAGCAAGGTACCCTAGGAAGGGAAAGAAAAAGTGCTTCCTCTCCATTTTTCTTTATTTTGATTTTTTTTTTTTAAGATTTTATTTATTTATTTGAGAGGGAAGGAGTGAGAGAGAGCCTGAGAGAGGAGAGGGTCAGAGGGAGAAGCGGACTCCCCAAGGAGCTGGGAGCCCGATGCAGGACTCGATCCTGGAAGTCTGGGACCATGACCTGAGCCGAAGGCAGCCACTCAACCAACTAAGCCACCCAGGCACCCTATTTTGATTTTTCTAAAAAATATTTTATTTATTTATTTGAAAGACAGAGATCAGAAGTAGGCAGAAGGGCAGGCAGAGAAAGAGTGGGGGTGGGGTGGGGAAGCAGGCTCCCCGCCAAGCAGAGAGCCCCACTCGGGGCTTGATCCCAGGACCCTAGGATCACGACCTGAGCCGAAGACAGAGGCTTTAACCAGCTGAGCCACCCAGGCGCCCCCTATTTTGATTTTTTTAAGATTTTATTTATTTATTTGACAGACACAGTGAGAGAGGGAACACAAGCAGGGGGAGTGGAAGAGGGAGAAGCAGGCATCCCAGGATGCTGGGATTATGACCTTAGCCAAAGGCAGATGCTTAATGACTGACGCACGCAGGTGCCCCATCCATTTTTAAAAATTAATTAATTAATTTTGAGAGATTAAATCCATGTAGGGAGAAGGGGTGGAAGGAGAGGGAGAGAGATTCTCAAGCTAACTCTGTGCTGAGTGCAGCGCCACACTCAGGGCTCGATCCCATGACCCTAAGGTCACAACCTGAGCTGAAACCAAGAGTTGGCCATTTAACCAGCTCTGCCACTCAGGTGCCCATTTTCTCTCCTTTTTTAAGGAGACTTTTTAGAAGCCCCACATACCACTTCTGCCACCATCTCATTGTCTATTACTTAGCTACCCATCTAGCTACAATGTAAATACAGTGTTACTATAAGGTAAATAGTGTTTCTGGAAAAAAAAATTTTTCCTTTCCTTTCCTCTTTAAGATTTTATTTATTTGACAGACAGAGATAACTGGAGAGGGAACACCAGAAGGGGGAGTGGGAATGGGAGAAGCAGGCTCATGACCAGAGGCTTTATGACTGTGCCACCCAGGCATCCCATAAATACAGTGTTTCAGCTGGGGAGGGGCATTCTATCCAGCTTAAAAAATTGAGTTTTTTTTTCCCTCCTAAATAATTATAGATTCACAGGAAATTGCAAAGATAATATAGGGAAGTCTCCATGTACTCTTCACCCAGTTTCTCCCAGTGGTTAACATCTTCACTATACCCCAATAGCAAAACCAGTAAATTGGCATCAGTGTAAATGTGTATGTACAGTTCTATGTAATTTTATCACACATAGATTTTTTTCAAATTTTATTTTTTCAGTGTTCCAAGATTCATTGTTTATGCACCACACCCAGTGCTCCATGCAATACATGCCCTCCTTAATACCCACCACTGGGCTCACCCATCCCGCCACCTCCCTCCCTTCCAAAACCCTCAGTTTGTTTCTCGGAGTCCACAGTCTCTCGCGGTTTATCTCACCCTCCAATTTCCCCCAACTCACTTCTCTCCATCTCCCCATATCCTCCATGTTATTCCTTATGCTCCACAAGTAAGTGAAACCATATGATAATTGATTCTCTCTGCTTGACTTATTTTACTCAGCATAATCTCCTCCAGTCCCGTCCATGTTGATACAAAAGTTGGGTATTCATCCTTTCCGATGGAGGCATAATACTCCATTGTATATATGGACCATATCTTCTTTATCCATTCGTCTCTTGAAGGGCATCTTGGCTCTTAACACAGTTTGATTGTGGCCATTGGTGCTATGAACATTGGGGTACATATGGCCCTTCATTTCACTACATCCATATCTTTGGGGTAAATACCCAGTAGTGCAATTGCAGGGTCATAGGGTAGCTCTATGTTTAATTTCTTAAGGAATCTCCACACTGTTTTCCAAAGTGGCTGCATCAACTTGCATTCCCACCACCAGTGTAAGAGGTTTCCCCTTTCTCCACATCCTTTCCAACACTTGTTTCTTGCCTTGTTAATTTTGGCCATTCTAACTGGTGTAAGGTGGTATCTCAATGTGGTTTTGTTTTGATTCTCCCTGATGCTAATGATGATGAATGTTTTTTAATGTGTCTGTTAGCCATTCGTATGTCTTGTTTGGAGAAATGTCTGTTCATGTCTTCTGCCCATTTTCTGACATGATTATCTGGTTTTTGAGTGTTGAGTTTGAGGAGTTCTTTATAGATCTTGGATATCAGCCCTTTGAAGTGTCATTTGCAAATATCTTCTCCCATTCTTTGTTTTGTTGACTGTTTGCTTTGCTGTGCAGAAGGTTTTTATCTTGATGAAGTCCCAAAAGTTCATTTTCGCTGTTTCCTTTGCCTTTGGAGACATGTCTTGAAAGAAGTTGCTGTGGCTGGAGCGCCTGGGTGGCTTAGTGGGTTAAACCTCTGCCTTCGGCTCAGGTCATGATCCCGGGGTTCTGGGATCGAGCCCCACATCGGGCTCTCTGCTCAGCAGGGAGCCTGCTTCCCTTCCTCTCTCTCTGCCTGCCTCTCTGCCTACTTGTGATCTCTGTCTGTCAAATAAATAAATAAAATCTTTAAAAAAAAAAAAGAAGTTGCTGTGGGCGATGTCAGAGAGGTGACTGCCAATGTTCTTCCCTAGGATTTTGATAGATTCCTGCCTTACATTGAGGTCTTTTATCCATTGAGAGTTTTTCTTTGTGTATGGTGTAAGAGAATGAGTGAGTTTCATTCTTCTATACATAGCTGTCCAATTTTCTCAGCACTGTTTATTGAAGAGACTGTCTTTTTTCCACTGGATATTTTTTCCTGCTTTGTTAAAGATTATTTGATCATAGAGTTGTGGGTCCATATCTGGACTCTCTACTCTTCCACTGGTCTGTGTGTCTTTTTTTGTGCCAGTACCATGCTGTCTTGGTGATTTTTTGTAGTAAAGCTTGAAATCAGGCAACGTGATGCCTCCAGTTGTGTTTTTCTTTTTCAACATTTCCTTAGCAATTCAAGGTCTTTTCTGGTTCCATACAAATTTTAGGATTGTTTGTTCTAGCACTTCGAAAAATGCCGGTGGCATTTTGATCAGGATGGCACTGAAAGTATAGATTGTTCTGGGCAATATAGACATTTTAACAATGTTTATGCTTCTGATCCATGAGCATGGAATGTTTTTCCATCTTTTTATGTCCTCAGTTTTTTTCATGAGTGTTCTGTTGTTCCTCAAGTACATATCTTTTACCTCTTTGGTTAGGTTTATTCCAAGGTATCTTATGGTTTTTGGTGCTGTAGTAAATGGAATCGATTCTCTAATTTCCCTTTCTATATTTTCCTTGTTAGTGTACAAGAAGGCAACTGATTTCTGTGCATTGATTTTGTATCCTGCCACATTACTGAATTGCTGTATGAGTTCCAGTAGTTTGGGGGTGGTCTTTTGGGTTTTCCATAGAAAGTATCATGTCATCTGCGAAGAGAGAGTTTGACTTCTTCTTTGCCAATTTGAATACTTTTATTTCTTTTTGTTTTCTGATTGCTGTTGCTAGGACTTCTAGTACTATGTTGAACAACAGTGGCAAGAGTGGGCATCCTTGTCCTGTTCCTGACCTCAAATGGAAGGCTGTCTGCTTTTCCCCATTGAGAATGATATTTGCTGTGGGTTTTTTAGATAGATTTTATGAAGTTGAGGAGTGTTCCCTCTATCGCTGTACTTTGAAGAGTTTTAAATCAGGAACAGATACTGTATTTTGTCAAATGCTTTTTCTGCATCAATTGAGAGGACCATGTGGTTCTTCTCTCGTTGATTTGTTCTATCACATTGATTGATTTGCGAATGTTGAACCACCTTTAAACCCAGGGTAAATCCCCCATGGTCATGGTGGATAATCTTTTTAATGTATTGTTGGATCCTATTAGTGAGTATCTTGTTGCGAATTTTGGCATCCATATTCATCAGGGATATTGGTCTGAAATTCTCCTTTTTGATAGGGTCTTTGCCTGGTTTAGGGATCAGGGTAATGCTGGCTTCATAGAAAGAATCTGGAAGTTTTTCTTCTGTTTCTATTTTTTGAAACAGCTTCAGGATAATAGGTTTTATTTCTTCTTTGAATGTTTGGTAGAATTCCCCAGGGAATCTGTCAGGTCCTGGGCTCTTGTTTTTTGAGAGGTTTTTGATCACTGCTTCAATCTCGTTACTAGATATTGGTCTATTCAGGTTGTCAGTTTCTTCCTGTTTCAGTCTTGGAAGTTTATAGGTTTCCAGGAGTGCATCCATTTCTTCTAGGTTGCTTAACTTACTGGCATATAACTGTTGATAATAATTTCTGATGATTGTATTTCCTCATGTTAGTAGTGATCTCTCCCACTTTCATTCATAATTTTATTAATTTGGGTCCTGTCTCTTTTCTTTTGGATTAGTTTAGCCAGTGGTTTATTGATCTTACTGATTCTTTCAGAGAACCAGCTTTTCGTTTCATTGATAATGTTCTGCTGTATCTCTAGTATCTAACTTATTGATCTCTGCTCTAATCTTGATTATTTCCCTTCTTATACATGGTGTTGGCTTAATTTGTTGTTGATTTTCCAGTTCTTTAAGGCTAAAGAGAGTTGGTGTATTCGGGATTTTTCAGTTTTTTTGAGTGAGGCTTGGATGGCTGTGTATTTCCCCCTTAGGACCACCTTTGCTGTATCCCATAGGTTTTGGACCGATGTGTCTTCATTCTTGTTGGTTTCCTAGAATTGTTTAAGTTCTTCTTTGATTTCTTGGTTGATCCTTGAGCAGAATGGTCTTTAGTCCAAGTGTTTTAATTCCTTCCAAACTTTTTTTTTTTTAAGGTTTTATTTATTTATTTGACAGACAGATCACAAGTAAGCAGAGAGGAGCAGGGAGAAGCGGCTCCATGCTGAGCAGAGAGCCCGAAGTGGGGCTTGATCCCAGGACCCTGAGATCATGACCTGAGCTGAAGGCAGAGGCTTAACCCACTGAGCCACCCAGGCGCCCCACCTTCCAAACTTTTTCTTATGGTTGAGTTCCAGTTTGAAAGCATTGTGGCCTGAGAATATGTAGGGAATAATCTCAATCTCTTGGTATCGGTCGAGCCCTGATTTGTGACCCAGTATGTAGTCTGTTCTGGAGGAAGTTCCATGTGAGCTTGAGAAGAATGAGTATTCTCTTGTTTTAGGGTGGAATGTTCTGTATGTATCTATGAGGTCCATCTGGTCCAATGTGTTCAATGCTCTTGTTTATTGTTTTTCTCCTTGGATGACCTATTACTTAGAGTGGCGTGTTAAGATCCCCTACAATTAATGTATTCATATCAATATGACTATTTTGATTAATAGTTGGCTTATGTAGTTGGTTTCTCCCATATTGGGGGCATAAATATTTACAGTTGTTAGATCTTGGTGGATAGACCCTTTAAGAATGATTTAGTGTCCTTCTATATCTCTGACTACAGTCTTTAGCTTAAAATCTAATTTATCTGATATGAAAATCACTACCCCAGCTTTCTTCTAAGGACTATTGGCATGAAAGATGCTTCTCCGTCCCTTCACTTTCAGTCTGGATGTATCTTGTAGACAGCATATGGACGGGTCCTGTCACTTTATTGGTTGCAGTCTGCAACCCTGTGCCATTTTACGGGACCATTTAGGCTGTTCATGTTGAAAGTGATTATTGAAACATAAGTTTTTATTGACATCATGTTGCCTGTGAAGTCCTTGTTTCTATAGATTGTCTCTGTAAATTTCTGTTCTATGTCACTCTTGGGTTCTTTCTTTTATAGACCCCCCCCCCTTTAATATTTCTTGTAGTGCTGGCTTGGTCACATACCCTTTTAAACCTTGCCAGTCTTGGAAGCTCTTTATCTCTCCATCCATTTTGAATATCAGCCTTGCTAGGTAAAGTATTCTTGGCTGCATGTCCTTCTCATTTAGGGCCCTGAATATGTCTTGTCAGCCCTTTCTGTCTTGCCAGGTTTCTGTGGACAGGTCTGATGTTATTCTGATGGTCCTTCCTCTGTATTTAAGAAATCTCTGCCCCCTAGGTCCCCTTAAGACCTCCTGTCTGAAGTTACGATTCGTGAATTTCACATTAAGTGTCTGGATGTCTTTCTAGACTCGTTGATCTTGGGGAGGGGGTGTCTTTTCTGCCTCTAGGACATGAACACTTGTTCCATTCCCCAGGTAAGGGAAATTTTCATCTAGAATTTGTTCAACTATATCTTCTAGTCTTCTCTCTTTCTCCACCCCCACCCTCAGGGATCCCAATTAATTCTGACATTGGAATGTTTCATGGCGTCATTTATTTCCCTGATTCTGTTTTCATGGCTTCTAAGCTGTTTGTTCCCCATCTCCTCCTGACCCTTCTTTTCTATCAGTTTGTCTTCTAGATCACTAATTCCATCTTCTCAGTTATCTGCCTCCATTACCCTAGCTGTTAGAGGATTTATATTAGATTGGATCTCATTGATAGCATTTTAACTTCTGCCAGATTGGCTCTCACTTTGACCTTAGAGATTCTTTGTTGTCACCAATGGTCTTCTCCAACCTAGCCACACATAGATTTTTTAATCACCACCATAATCAAGATACAGAACTATTCCATCACTACAAAAATCTTCCTGTGCTACCCCAAAATAGGGTTCTTTTAATTTGAGAACGAACAGGAAAATGGATATTTTGATAGGCAACTAACAATCTTTGCCATGTTATTTATTATTTTTTTTTCCAAGATTTTATTTATTTATTTGACAGAAATCACAAGTAGACAGGCAGACAGAGAGAGAGAGGAGGAAGCAGGCTTCCTGCTGAGCAGAGAGCCCGATGCAGGGCTCGATCCCAGGACCCTGAGATCATGACCTGAGCTGAAGGCAGAGGCTTTAGCCCACTGGGCCACCCAGGCGCCCCTGCCATGTTATTTTTAAAAACAAAGAAATGCTTGAGGAGAGGGTTGTTTTTTTAATGTTTTGTATGTGGACCTGCTTCTTGAATCTTACTTTTATAGAATTTCATTCCTTTTCTGTTATTAGGCTTAAGGAAGTATAACTGGACAAAACATGTTAATCTGTACATAATAATAGTTGTAGCTAATACTTAGGGAGTACCTCCTTTGTACCAGGAAATGTGCTATTGACTCATTGAATCCTTACCTCCACACCTGTAAGGCAGGTGCTGTTACTTTCCTTGTTCACAAATGCAAACACCCTGGGTTTTTTTTTTTTTTTTTTTAAAGATTTTATTTATTTATTTGTCAGAGAGAGAGAGAGAGGGAGAGAGAGCAAGCACAGGCAGACAGAATGGCAGGCAGAGGCAGAGGGAGAAGCAGGCACCCCGATGAGCAAGGAGCCCGATGTGGGACTCGATCCCAGGACGCTGGGATCATGACCCGAGCCGAAGGCAGCTGCTTAACCAACTGAGCCACCCAGGCGTCCCAACACCCTGGGTTTTAATAAGGATTCTATGTTAACATAGTACTGTTACTTAAAAAAATAGAACTAATGGTGTGTTCTGTATTGTACTATATGATGCCAACAAAGCACTCTCTGTTTTTAATCTCATTAGAGATTCAGTTGTGGAGATTCTTTTTGAACAAGATAATGAAGAGAAATCAGTTGCCACTTTAATACTGGATTCCCTTATACAGGTATTTTGTATTTTGATTTTGGAGAAAGTTTCAATTTAGGACTACAGCCCTTTAGAGAAAAAAAAAATTTCTTCAAGATTTATCTATTAGAGAGAGAGAGTATGGGGGAGGGGTAAAGGGAGAGAGTCTTAAGCAGATGCTACACTGAGTGGGGAGCCTGATGCCAGGCCCAGTCTCAATGCTAATATCACAACCTGAGCTGAAGTGAAGAGTTGGATGCTTAACTGACTGCGCCACCCAGACGCCCTGAGGAAAAAAAGAAATTTAAGTAATCTCTACACCTCACGTGGGGCTTGAATTCACAATCCCATAATCAAGAGTCACATACCCTACTGACTGAGATAGCCGGGCAACCTGAGAAAATTTTTACATGTTATTTTCTGTATTTGTATTTTATTTTTTATTTTTAAATGAAGTTTGTTTTTTTTTTTTTTAGATTTTACTTATTTATTTGACAGAGAGAGAGCACAAATAGGCAGAGCAGCAAGCAGAGGGAGAAGCAGGCTCTCCACTGAGCAGGGAGCCTGATGCAGGACTTGATCCCAGGACTTTGGGATCATGACCTGAGCCAAAGACAGCCACTTAACTGACTGAGCCATCCAGGCGCCCTATTTTTTACTTTTAAAAATTTAATTTATTTATTTGGTGGAGAGAGCACAGGTAGGGGCAACAATAGGCTGAGGGAGAGGGAGAATCAGGCTCCTCGCTGAGCAGGGAGCCCGATATGGAACTCGATTCCAGGACCCTGAGATCATGACCTGAGCCCAAGGCAGGTGCGTAACTGACTGAGCCACCCAGGGGCCCCTGTATTTATATTTTAACCACTGGTTAAAATTTTTAGTTTTTATGTTAAATTTTACAGTTACCGGGTTTTATTTTGGCACTGAAATAGGGTATTTACATTTCAGACTCAGGGATAAGTAGGGCTATCCTGCATTATTTCTGTAGCAACAATATCAGATTTTTATTTTGTACCTAATATAGCTTATAGTTTCTTTAAATGCAGGTTTGTATAGTATTGAATTTTAAATTCCATAGGGTATATTATAGTATGTTTCTTTTGTTTAATGACTATGGAATCACAGAACTCTATGTGAAATGCCATCGCTTTGGAAGATATTGTCTACCTCTGGCAGCTCTACTCAGGCTTTTATGAAAAACATAGCATCAGTGAAAGACTTCAACATTCTAATTTTTAGCACTGATATAGAAACATAATTTTTCTAAGAATGTTCTCTTCCCACTGGGCAACTGGCTGTGAATATATTACTGTGACGCTATCAACTTAGGAAAATTAAGTTTCTACATACTATCCTTACTGAAAAAAGAAGTAATGTTATTTTTTTTCTCATGTTCTTCTGAGTCAACTGAGTCATTCTACCCTGAAAATGAGAATATTCACATATAACTACCATACACCCTGTCGAATTTTAAATTCTATACTGTTAGATTTTTAAAATCTTTGGAGTTCTATATTGAGAATATGGCAGTATTATCATAGTTATATTTGCTACATGAAAAACTCCCTTGTTAAAGAAATCTTGCTGTGCCTTTTTTTAAATAGTAATGATCACCTATTTAATTTGTAATATATAATCTGTATATTTTCTTGAATCCAATCAAGCATTATTTATACAGTTAAAAATAAACTCTTTTTTTTTTCTTTCTCTTTAATAACAGTGTCCAATAGACACCAGAAAGCAACTGGCAGAGAATTTGGTAGTCATAGGTGGCACATCTATGTTGCCAGGATTTCTCCACAGATTGCTTGCAGAAATAAGGTATTTGGTAGAAAAACCAAAATACAACAAAGCACTTGGCACCAAGACATTCCGAATTCATACTCCACCTGCAAAGGCTAATTGTGTGGCCTGGTTGGGAGGTAAGAATTTAGTTTTTAAAATATAATGATTATGTGGTAATTGGTCCCTAACTGGTATTGTTTTTTTTTTTTTTTTTTTTTAAGATTTTATTTTTTTGACAGACAGAGATCACAAGTAGGCAGAGAGGCAGGCAGAGAGAGAGGAAGGGAAGCAGGCTCCCTGCTGAGCGGAGAGCCCGATGCGGGACTCGATCCCAGGACCCTGAGATCATGACCTGAGCCCAAGGCAGCGGCTTAACCCACTGAGCCACCCAGGCGCCCCCTAACTGGTATTGTTAATGGATATGTTAGAATAGATGATTCAGTCTTAAAAATTGCTCACTTAACAAACTAATAGAACTATTAAATAATTTTCTTTGAGCACTGACTTTTCCTTAAGTTATTGTCAGAAATATATACCTATTTCTCTTGGCATTTGCACTTTAATTTTTTATGTAAACTTCTAGTTAAAGTAATTTCTCATAATAGTGATTGATAGCTGTGCATTTATTCCAGTATACTACCATTGCTCATAACATTTGTTTTAATTCCTTCTAAAGGTAATTTGTGAGACATATATGAGCATTGATATCTTTATTTTATAATTACATTTTATTTTGTGACTGAGTTGATTGAATGATAATTCATAGGAAATGATAGGCTCATTGAAATAAGGAAATAGCCTGTATATATAAAGAGACTATATATATAGAGGGAAAGAGACTCTATACATAGAGAGAGAGAGAAAGAGAAGGAGACTACTTTGAAGATATACATATATAGGAAGAGAGGGAGGGAGAGAGCGATACTACTTTGAAGAGAAAAACAATCATGGCTGTGTATATTTATGTATGTTCTAATATGTGTTTTATAATGCACTTGTAGCTAATAGGTATCTTGATCATTAGAAAAAGTATTGAGATTTTAAATGAATATTTCTTGTAGAATTTGGTTAAAATGTTATTTTGATCTAGGACAAACGGATTAAGTTACCAGATTATTTTTTAAAGACTGCTTTGTGGGTCTTTGTAAAGTCTTCTGCATAGACTTGGGTGGCTTTATAATGATGCTTATTGGGTTTTACAGTACTGTTTTATTTATTGGCATACAATCTTAAAGTTGTGGCAAAGAAAACCACACATTATTTACTGTATTTACACAGAATTGAAAGTAGTTTCCACCACTGTCTACCTCACATGCTTTTAGACACAGTAATGCTTATTAGCATTTTCACTATAATCTGCTATAGGCCATTTAAGTTACTTTCAACATAGGAATTGTGGTTTACTCTGTTATTAAAAATAAAAGATACAAAACAACTACAAGCACTTTGAGGAGTATGAGTATGTTTCACCTGTACATAAACTTTTCTGGTAAAAGTTTTCATCTTGACTATAAAAATATTTTTTACCACACAGGAGCTATTTTTGGAGCACTACAGGACATACTTGGGAGCCGTTCAGTTTCAAAGGAGTATTATAATCAGACAGGCCGTATACCTGATTGGTGTTCTCTTAATAACCCACCTTTGGAAATGATGTTTGATGTCGGGAAAGCTCAGCCACCGCTGATGAAGAGAGCATTTTCCACTGAGAAATAAAAATTTGATTGAAATTCAACTTTGCTTTGTGTCAAGTATCTAATCAATTATAAGCAAATTATACAAAGTATATAGGATGCTGTTAGAGGTAACTTTATGGAAGTGAAAGCTTTCTGTAGTTACTTTGCATTAATATTTAATTCTTTTGACTGTTGTTTCTCTTGTGTAGTAGTAAAACAGTAACTGATGCTTATGAAATTTGTTGTATTTATATCAATAAAATATAGTAAAGCAGTTTAATTTTGGAAGTTTGTTACATGGTTTAGTTTCCAAAAAGAGTAAAAACATTGTCCCTCCACAATTCACATCATCTGCCCTGAGTATTAGAGAATCCATCTGTTTAATTATTTTTAGCAGTTATTTCATTTAAAGAATAAATAATGTTAACCATTACTAGGTATTTCAAATATTAACATGGGTCTCTTTCTTCAAATCCTTGTTTTGGTATTTATGTGTGCATGTGAGAATGCTACTTTTCCAGGAATATATTTGACCCTTTGGACTGAGAATGTTCAGTAGATTAGTTAAACATTTGTTAAGCAAAGTATGGAAATGTTCACTTTCTAACTTTACAGTGTCTTTATGAATAATTCTGCATTTCTAAGAAGAAAGGTGTTTCATTTTTATGCAAAGGTATTTCATTTTATGTATTTTTATGAAACTGCTTTATAAACATGTATTCATAATGTTTTTAATCTCTTGTGCTTTTTATCTTCTCATGATAGAGGTTCTTGGAAATAGGTACTTAGTCAGTGTTTGATTTTTATTTTTGTTTGTTCTTCATTTGTTTTTAACAAACTACCTCTTACTGAAATATTGCTGGTTTTATTCTTCCCAGATGCCTGTGAAAATGGGTACACCTGTTCCTGAAGAATGTACTCATATTTCTGAAGACAGAGTAGGAATTGATACATTTTCTGGACTGTATAACCTGTGTCCATTCTTACACATGGTTTAATCATTTTGATTGTCCTTTTGGGTCCTTCCTAGTTTTGCCATATACTTTATGTGTGAAAATACCAGCACCCACTAACACTTGAAAGAGCTGGTTCCTGGCATTAAGAATAGGAAAGAATGGGGCGCCTGGGTGGCTCAGTGGGTTAAGCCGCTGCCTTCGGCTCAGGTCATGATCTCAGGGTCCTGGGATCGAGCCCTGCATCGGGCTCTGCTCAGCAGGGAGCCTGCTTCCTCCTCTCTCTCTGCCTGCTTGTGATCTCTCTCTGTCAAATAAATAAATAAAATCTTTAAAAAAAAAAAAAGAATAGGAAAGAATTTAAGGGGGTGGAGAAGAACTGTGTGTGTGTGTGTGTGTGTGTGTGTGTTTAAAAATATATCTATAAAATTAAAAATAAAAATAAAAATACTTCCAGCGGGGTGCCCGCTGACTTAGTTATACATCCGCCTTTGGCTCAGGTCATGATCCCAAGGTCCTGGGATCGAGCCCCACATTGGGCTCTCTGCTCACGGGGGAGTCTGCTTCCTGCTCTCACTCTTCCTCTGTGCTCTCTCTCTCTCTCAAGTAAGTAAATAAAATCTTTTAAAAAATTAAAACTAAGGGGCGCCTGGGTGGCTCAGTGTGTTAAAGCCTCTGCCTTCAGCTTGGGTCATGATCTCAGGGTCCTGGGATCCAGCTCTGCATTGAGCCCTATGTGGGGGAGCCTACTTCCTTCTCTCTCTCTGCCTGCCTCTCTGCCTACTTGTGATCGTTCTCTGTGTCAAATAAATAAATAAAATCTTTTTTAAAATATTAAAATTAAAAAATAATTAAAAATAATGCTAGCTCTAATTTGTTACCATATACTACTACTTTAGTAGCACAAGAATAAGATTCATTCAGTATTTGACTGCTCTTTGTATAGTGTAGTTTCAGACACTAAATGCTACAACAGTAAGACTTACCTTTACCTTTAGGTGGTTTTCAGATTAATAGACGTGGCTAGTACACAGCTGATGATACAGACAGGATGTGGTGGCAGCGTAAGGACATCAGTTACTTGTTATTGATGTAGATAATTCTTTTTTTATGTAAATAATATTTTTTTAATTCAATTAGCCACTGTGTAGTACATCATTAGTTTCAGATGTAGAGTTCAGTAATTCATGAGTTGTGTATAACACCCTGTGCTGATCACAACACGTGCCCTCCTTAAGGCCCATCACCCAATTACCCCACTGCCACCCCCCCACCACACCTCCTGATGTAGTTAATTCTGACCAGGGAGTTGAAGAAAGCTTTGTAGAGAAGGCTTTTACCCTTGTTCCTGAAGGATAAGTAGAATTTTAATAATTGGAGTTATTCCAATCTATATGAACTGAATTCTCTGCACAAAATCTTAACATGTTTGGCACTGGGATGAAGCATTGCTAATTATAATTTAGGATTAGGTAATGAAGAACTTGAAGACTCTATTAAATATAAAGCAGTGAATAAAACTTTGAAAGATCACTTCTGCCATCCAGTTTCCTAACATATTCATTCCAAAAAGTAAGGTTCTTTAATCCTTTGGACCTGCCACTCTTCCACAGCACCCTTTCCCTTAAAGTAGTCATCTTTCCCATAAGCACATATCTATAACTGATGCACCTTCTGATCATTTCAATACAGGTTTTATCTTTTCTGGAATATAAGCTCCATAAGAATGAAGTCCCTTTATTTCTTAACTTTGAAAGCTCTCAGTGGACTTGCCAGGAGTAGGTGTATCATTGGTTGTCAATAGGATGGATTCACTAATAACATTACCTTTTTGTAGTAAATGTGATTTTAAAATTTCTTTATGAATTTTTTATGAATATGAATTATGAGAAGTTTTTCATCACTGAATAATATGAAAAAGATCTCTGACTGAAACAGCTTTATAGGTAGGTAGCTATAAAGTGACAGACACCTGTTGGCTGAGGTTAAGTAATGGAGCCCTCTGTTAGGGGTTGAATTGTGTGCTGCAGAAAGATACGTTGAAGTCCTAACCTCCAATACCTGTGAATATGGTCTTACTTGGAAAAGAGTCTTTGCAGATATAATCAAATTAAGATAAGGTCATTATGGTAGACCCTAACCTGTTATGACTGGTATTCTTGTGAGGGGAATGTCATGTGAGACTGGTACACAGGAAGGAAACAGGAAATAACCAAGGTGGAAATGGGAGTTCTGCAGCTACAAGCCAGGAAGCACCAAGGATTGCTGGTGACACCAGAAACAAGCATACAACGTTCTTCAAGAGAGCCTTTGAGAGCATGACTCTGTACACTTTGATTTCAAGCTTCCAGCATCCAGAACGGTGAGACAATACATTCACATTGTTTTAAGGCACCCAGTTTGTGGTACTTTGTTAGAGCAGCCCAAGGGAACTAATACACCCTACTTAATTCACCAGTTCAGCATGTATTTACTGAACATCTGCCAGTCACTAGTTTAGGTGCTTGAGATACATTAACGAGCAAAGACAAAAATCTGCCATTCCAAAGGCTGGAGAAAGTGAAGAAACATACTAACAGTAAGTCAGAAAATAACATGGGAAAAACGGTGTCAGGTAAAGTAGATGGAGGGATAGTTGATGATGAGAACAGTGGTTAGGGTGGGGCTCATTTATACTTGAACAAAGAAGTTAGGCAAGTGTGACTTAAATACAGTTGGTCTCTGCCCCTGGTTCCTGACACAGAGCTCTAAAACGCTTGTAATTTCCTGTGTGACCAGGATGTTAGGAGCATCTTACACAGAAATCCCAACTCCCTTGGAATTTCTTGGGCAATAGGAGTGTCTTTTTTTCTAATGAGACAATTCCTGATGGGCTCCTAGATCACTTCAGGATGAGATCTGTTCACCAGAAAGACCCAAGCCACAGTGAGAACTTTTGCACATGCTCACACACCCTGTCTTCTAGGGAGAGGGGAGGGATAGGAAATTGAGTTAATAATCATGCCTACCTGGTGAAACCTCCATTGAAAATCCCTAACCTACAGGGTTTGGAGGGTTCCCAGGATGGTGAACACGTTCCAGGCACTGAGAGGATGATGTGCCAGAAGACAGCATAGGAGGTCTGTGCTTCCCCGTACCTTGCCTCGTGCACCGCTTCCATATGGCTGTTCTGAGTTGTATCCATAATAAACAAGGAGTAGGTAAACTTTTTCTGAGTCCTGCGAGCCATTCTAGGAAATAATCAACCTGAAGAAGAGGATTATGGGAATCCCTAATTTATAACCATTTGGTCAGACGTGCAGGAGGCCTGGGATTGCTGTTGTGGACTCAGAAAATCCACTTTAGGCAAACTGGTCACTGTCCAACTGCAAACAGCAAACATCCTCCTCTTGCGAAATGAGTGACTTTACCAATCTCAGCTTTATCCTTCCTTTGGTTTACTCTTCCTATTAAATAAGTTTTACTGAGATCGTAGAACTGCCCTTGCTTTTGAGAACACCCAATCCAGAAGGGGCATTCACTTGTTAGGGCTCCCCAACCCCCGCAAAATCACCCAAGTAAAGCCCAGACCCTATAATAGGTTCTTTCTAACACCCTCTTAAACAGACACCCCACGTCCCTCTATGCGGTGTGTAATAAACCAAACTTGTTCAACCACAGGCGTGGATTTTGGGTCTCTTTTGAAAGGTATGGGGACAAATGGTGAGCTGCATGCAGAGAAATAGAATGGTAACCGCCTGCGGGAAAATTAGGTCAAAGTCTGTGTTCTGTTTTAAGATAAAGAAATAACGGCACGTTTGTTGAAGGAAAGGAGAGAGAAAAAATGGTCGTTTCGTGGTAGGAAAGCCTGTGGATAACATGCGGAGGGAATAGGCACCGGTGCTTCAGCAGCAGTTGGCTTCGGTTAGGAGCCGGGACCGTCCCCCTCCTGGCCGGGTCCGCGAGCGCCAGGGACGCGCGGCGAGCGTCCTCAGTTTGGTCGCGTCAACCTTCTCACTGTGGAGCAGAGAAGGCGGAAGTCCTGCCTCCCCTCGGTACGTAATTGCCTCCGAAAATTCACATCCCCCTTCTCTTGTGCCTCTGTGGCAAAGAGCCTCACCTTTAACAGAATACTAACCTCCCGATTTCCATCCAGTTGGATGGCTCGATCCCAAATACGGTCCCAGGAGCAGTGGAAGAAAATTCGATGTATGCACCGTCCGTAGAGCCGACCACAGAAAGAAATGTTTCTCACGATGTTTTTATTTCCTCGCCCGCCTCCCGCCCCTTTCCTCAGGACACGTCCTAGATCGAGAGGAAGAAAAAGTAAAAGACACATGAAAGGAAGACAGCTTTTCCATAGGATCTCTTAGTTCTTGAAAAGTTGCCAAAATTGGGGCTCATAATTTTGTTCTGACAAAAGCAAAAACTGCCCTTTACTAACAACTATGCCAGTATGCATAGTAACACAGAAAACCAGTCTCAACTTTAAACCTTACGGGGTTCTCTGTGCTTTAAGGAGGTGGCTGAGGAGGCAACGCGGAAGAGAAACGCTTGCTTTCGAGTGCGCAAGGGTGAGACCTGTTTCGTTTGTAAAATGAAGTCTTTTTTCCATAGAGTTGGTTAATGTTGAAAGTATTTGTATTAGTTGGGTTTAAAGAACTCTCCTTGGTTATAATGCTTTGGAGAAAGCCTAAAATGTTTAAAGGAAAATAAAAAAGGAACTCGCCCAACGTGGGGCTCGAACCCACGACCCTGGGATTAAGAGTCCCATGCTCTACCGACTGAGCTAGCCGGGCGCCTAGGAGATGTGCGCGTTTTTCTTTCTCTTGATGAGTACTCAACTACGGTTGGTTTTTTTTTTTTTTTTTTTTTTTTTTTTTGTTTGTTTTTTTTCTTTCCATTGTTTTTTACTTGTAAAAGAATTTTGTGACATATTAAATAGGCACTTCCGAATTATTTTAAAGAATCCTCTAAAACATTTCTTTAATTGTTCCTAGATTTATTATTTTAAAAACAATTTTTAAATTTATTTTGATTGAGCATGAGAGAGTAAGAGAGCACGAGAGTTGGGAAGGTCAGAGGGGGAAGTAGACTCCTGCTGAGCACGGAGCCAGTTGCCGGACTCCATCGTCTGACTCCAGAGCCATGACCTGAGCCGAAGGCAGCCGCTTAACCACCTGAGCCACCCAGGCGCCCTAAATTTAATATTTAAAAAAATTTTTTTAGATTTAATAATTTTTATTGCGTGTGTATCCCAAGACAACTGAAAACTTATGCAAGTCTATATTATTACAGAGTCAATGAATCTTTTTCCTTAAGTATTTTAAAATATTTACTGCCCAATGTGTTATTTTCTTTACAGAAATACTTATTAAGGCTATCGAGTTTCTATCAAAAGGCAAATTGGGTTCCCACAATTTGGGGGGCAACATTAGAAAACAAAGTCCAACCTCTATGACGTTAGTTTCACTGAAGAACCGTAGTGCTTAGCTATTTTTCCCTTAATAAGATCTAGTCAAGGAGAGCTAAATTGAGGAAGCAGATTCTGGTTCAATTAAAACAAGGTCTCTTTCCGGTAACTGCCTGACAATGGAGACAGGACTCTCAAGAGGTTGTTATTACTACCTCAAATGACAGAAGCTGGGATCAAAGAATTATAGAGTCACTGAATCCTGTGGTAAAGAATATTAATTCTAAGACAAAAAGAGAGAAGAACTGATTTTGACCAAATTTTGGAAAGTTGAGACAATGGAATAATCTCCCATGGAAATATACCTATTCAGAGATACTAGTGAACTTCTTTGATAAGGGACTCTGTAAATCTCTGTGATGGGGGCAATCTAAAGCCTAAATGTATTTAACAAGAATAACAAAGAATTCTTAAAGTTCAGTATTTAGAAATTAAACACATTGATCATCACATTTTCTAAGCTACTTAATTGAAAAAATATTAAGGTATGGCATAAAATAATATTATACATTTAAATTACTCAATGAATGCCTAGGATTTAAATAAAATATTTTAAAATTCTAGATTTATTAAAATATTAAAATGCAATTATTCATTAACAGTTTTTTTCTTGCAATTGCCAACTCTAGTTTATTTTTATAAGTTGGCAGAATGTACCTGGGAAATTAATCTGTATTTATTTGTATTTTCAACTCATTTATTAAGTACTTACCATATAAAATAACTGTGTTATGTATTCCGATAGAAATATAAAACAGATTCTGAAAACCTTAAAATGCTCACCACCCTATAAAATATGGGCAAATTACATACCAATTTTATATGCACTATTCCAAAAGTAATTTGGAGTAACTTAATTAAGCAAACAAATCCATACCCACACCTTTTAAGTTTCCCAATGAATCAGGCAAATAATCAAGAACCTGAGACCACATTCAATGCACTCTTCTAAGATACAAGATAGATACATCAACAGGCCAGCTCCCAAATAGGCAATTCATCTGATAAATTCAGAAAGAGCTCCAAATTCTTTTCTTTTTTTAAGAGTTTATTTCTTTATTTGACAGAAACAGACACAGGAGAGAGTGAACACAAGCAGGGGGAGTGGGAGAGGGAGAAGCACGCCTCCCACTGAGCAGGGAGCCCAGTGCCGTCCTGGATCCCAGGACCCTGGGATCATGACCTGAGTGGAAGGCAGACACTTAAGGGACTAAGCCACCCAGGGGCCCAAGAGCTCCAAATTCTTAATTAATGAATAAATAGTAGGGACTAGGCACTCAAATAACGTTTATCATACACAAGTAGTACAGTTAGTTAAAGTTTAACTGAACCCCTAACCAAGTTTGGAGTATTTATAGTTTACCTTCAAGATGAATCCACCAAAGACAATAAATATTCTTTTGCTTTCTTCAGCACTTTATTGGCCTACGCTGATCAAAATACTCTCGTTAAAACTCCTCATGAAAAAACTGCAACTAGAATATTTCAATGAGAGGTAAATTAAATGGCTTGTCTTCCAAGTAAATTCAAATCTTTTATCCATTTATTCATGAATAAAAACTAACCATTAATTATAATGCTTCATTAGCAGGGAGAAGCATCTGAAACTCTTTCTTCTCCCTTTTTTTCTACATTCAATATTTCAGCAAGCCCTACATATCTAAAATCCACCTACACATTCCATCTTCCGTGGGATTAGAAAATCACCATTTGGCAAGCATCATAATAATCCATTCAAATGGGAATCATCAGATACAAGTATCAGTGGGTGAAGGATTGAGGAGTAGCAGGATGTTTACAAGGATAGTCTCAAAGTATTTCTTCATAAGATATATATTAATTACAAAGGGCAAAATAGAAACTTTATGGTGGATAAATCTTAAGCAAGTGATCAAAGTTAACATCATCAGTAATGGAAAAAACTGGCATCATGTGCCGCCTAATATATGCTCTAATATGAACACAAGGTTACTTTTGTGGCATTCCTGCCAAAAATGTATCACCTGAATCCTAGCATGAAAAAATATCATACAAACCTAAACTGAGGAATATCCCATAAAATAAATGGCTCGTAGTCTTCAAAAATGTTAATGCCATGAAACCTTAAGAAATATTAAGTACCTATTTTCCAGCCTAAAGGCGACTACAGTCATGACAACTGAATGCAATGCTCGATGTTCGATTTTCTTTGGCTATGAAAGGAATTGAGAGAATTGCCAAAATCCAAATAAAGTGTGTAGACTAGAAAATTGTATTGTTAATTTTCTAATTTTCATAATTGTATTTTGGATAAGTAAAATGTTCTTGTTTGGGGGGAAATACACAGTGAAGTATTTAAGAGTTAAAGTGCTGATGGCCTTCCTTTTACAACCAAGTTAAAATTCAAACCACTAGATCCATTCTCATGTCCACCTCTCTGATTTCACCTCTTGTCACCTCAACCACTTAAACACTGTGATAGGCCATACTGACTTGACAGTTCCTATAACTCAAGCTTATATTCCTGTAACAATCAGTTTAAATATTAGCCAATCAGAAAGTCATTCCCTAAGTACCAGGCCTAAAGTTCAAACCTCCGTTGTCTCTTCTTTCTTCTAAGTACAAGGTGCAAATATTTTGCCTATTTACATTTTTAAATCCATTTCCTCCCGTTGAATGTAAACTCCCCGAGGGATAAGGTTATGTCTCCTTCACCGTTTTATCAGCAGTGTTCAACACAGTACTTGGGACATACTCAAGAAATAATCAGTCTTATCCTTAATTCTACTAAATAGAGTTATATTCATAGAAAAGGTGCTAATGCTTCTGTAAAACTCCGACCTGAACTCACACGTGCACTTTATGTTCTTATGAGAACAGGTGGATGAAGGGGATGCCCTCATGATACTGGGTCGGAACCGGTACTCCAAGGGTGAAAGGAGACCTCTCCCGTTATCACTTTCTCTGGTCTTTGTAGGAGTGGAAGAACATCTCTCTATTTTGCTTTAAGAAAGAATGAAGTAGCGAAAGAAAGGGATAATATAAAAAGTAAATAACTATTTCTAGGAAATGGAATGGAGCACCTCCTCAAACGCCTCGATGACCGTTAGTTGCTACGCGACATAGAAACTGACAGAACCTGAATAAGATCTAAGAACCGCGGCTTCCTAGCCCTACCCCACCTGTTTTGCTTCTGCACACGCGCACCGCCCTCCCAGCTCGATTCCTCCCCTACCTCTTTTCCCACAATCCTCTGTTCCTCGGGCCCTGGAGGAACGAGCCACAGAGGAGAAAGGTATTGGTTGAAAGAGCAGCCAATGAGAGAGCCTGTTACTAGTCTGTGGGCCGCGGTATTAGGGGAGCGCTTTAGGCCTTGAAGCCCTTGGTGTCTTGGAGATTTCCGCGGGATGAGTTCAATCGGGACTGGGGTGAGTTTGCTGTGTTTTAGTTTACTAGCCTACGGATTAGCGTTGAGGGGAAATCGCACAGACCTATTGGTGTGCGCCGCTTCGGGGTGCGCCGGGTTTGCCCTCGGCCAGGTGGGCCGCTTCCAGTTGTCTGGTGACCGGCAGTCTTTCCTGCGCTAATTTGTAGGCCCTCGTTTGCGGTGACGGTAACCCGAAGCTTTTCAGCTCAGGTGTAGCGGGCTTGGCGGCGCAGCAGTGAGACTTTGGAGCCTCTTTGGGTCGCTGAGTCACTTTCTTTAGCCGCTTAGCGAAACCGAAAGTGGAAACTCGTGGAGCCTGTTGTAGCGAGTGAAGGGTTTGGGCTATCGTGAGCTTCTTGAGAACCACTGAGGCAAGGCGGCTTGAGATTCCAAGGTCTGAGACGGAGCTTTCCATGGACCGTCGTTCCAGGTCCCAGGGTGCTGCTGACTCATTGGCCCTTCCCTGTCTTGCCTTCGAGTGTACTGACCGTCCGCTTAGTAGGTAGCGCTAATAGAAAAATTGTCTGAAAAGTGAAATCTGAAGAGTCCGTTACGTTTTTCTTTTGTCCCAGCTTTTCCTGTACAAATTACTTAACATCACTTGGAGAGACCATGCCGTAAACATTTAAATCATTAGCCAGGGACTTAAACCGCTTCCGTTAATAGACCCGAGGGTTTTGGACTTGGACTTGTTAACTTACTCAGTTTACTACTTTCCTGTGTTAAACGTACATATGCAGTCTTTTGCTTATTCCTTTTATGTATTTTTTCCATATAGAAAATCTAGTTTTTCTTTAGAAGTATTGGTTGTTTGCCCTAGAGGTATTGAATAATGGGTTTCTAAATCCATCAGTTTCACTTTAAACAAGATTTTGATACTCAGCATTAAGACCAAGATACTGGTTTTCCGAGTTTGATAACAGGCGATTTACGTTTTGAATGGTTTAATTCATCTGGGTATGAGATGCTAAGATTATGTCATAACATTTTTAAATTAGTCAGTGCTCAGTTATGAATGTTGTAGCAAATTGATTTTGCAACTACGTTAATACTACCTTCAGGGGCGCCTGGGTGGCTCAGTGGGTTAAAGCCTCTGCCTTGGGCTCAGGTCATGATCCCAGGGTCCTGGCATCGAGCCCCACATGGGGCTCTCTGCTCAGCGGGGAGCCTGCCCCCCCCCCCCGTCTCTGCCTGCCTCTCTGCCTATGTGTGGTCTCTGTCTGTCAAATAAATAAATAAAATCTTAAAAAAAAATACTACCTTCAGTCAATAGTGTTTCACCCTGAAAACCCTTTAAAAGTACTGGATAAGTGTAAACATGGGAGGTATTTTGGTATTATAATAGTAGAGTTAAGAAAATAAATCAGGAAATTGAGATTCAGGAAGCACCACTGTTGAAGGCATATCTTTGGTCTTCACTTCTCCCAAGAACTCCAGGTATGAAGACCTGTTCACTTGACATTTCTCTCCATTTGATGTTTTTTTGTTTGTTTGTTTTTAAGATTTTTAAATTTATTTATTGAGAGAGAGTGAGCGAGAAAGAGAGCGAGCCCGAGGGCACAGGCAGAGGAAGAAGGAGAAGCAGACTCCCCGCTGGGCAGGGATCGCAATGTAGGGCTCTATCCCAGGACCCCAGAATCATGGCTTGAGGGAAGGCAGAAACCTAAGGAATTGAGCCACCCTGTCGCCCCACCACTTGGTTGTTTAATAGGCATTTCAAACTACATGTCCAGAGTAGAGCTCTGAGTTTCCCTCCCCTTGCTATTTTGCATCTCCTACAGTTTTCAGCTCAGTGAACGGTCCAGTTCTAATTGCTCAAGTGAAAAAGGTCTATGATTCACGTTTAATTTCTTTGTGTTACTCCTTGAGCCAATCCATTAGCAAGGTTTTTTGTTTTGTTTTGTTTTAAAACTCTCTTCTCAAAATATTGTCTTTATCTCTTACCACCTTTGGGATATTTGATTGCGCTTCCATCCTTGTTCTCTCTACAGTTTGTTTTCTAGGTGAAATTAAAAAAAAAAAAAATTAGATCATATCACCCCCTCAATCCTCTCCCCCATCCAAGCTTAAACTCCAGTGACTTCCAGTTGCTTTTTTTTAAAAGATTTTATTATTTATTTGCGCACGAGAGAGAGAATGAAAGGGGAGACGTCAGAGGGAGAAGCAGACCCCCCCCCCCCCCTTGAGTAAGGAGCCCTATACAGGACTCAATCCTGGGACTCCAGGATCACGACCTGGGCCTAAGGCAGTTGCTCAATCAGCTGAGCCACCTAGTTGCCCCCTTCCAGTTGCATTTAGAATAAGATTCGAACTTCTTGCTTCAGCCTAGGAGATTCACAATAGTTTAGTTTTTACATGCCTCTGATATAATTTACTCTTCTCCACCACTTAGTGCTCAAGACACAGTGGCCTATTTCTTTTCCCTCATTGTGCTAGGCTTATTTCTACCCTCCATATCCTAAATGGCTAATTATTTGTTATTTAGGTCTGGCCACGCCTAAGTAATTAAACCTGACTGCTCTAGCAAGGCCTTCCTTGATCAGGTAGTCTGTACTAGGCTCTCAGACTGCCACTTCACCCTGTCTTATTTTCATTATAATCCTTTTTCTGGTTTACTGCTGTACTTCCAGCTCCAAGATTTATGCCTGGTTTCATTTGAAAATGAAAAACTTCAAGAATGATTAGTCTTTATATTCCCTTATAGTGTAATTTATATTCCCTTATAGTGTAATATATTACATACATTACATATATATTACATATATTACATATACAATATTAACATGTAATAGATGCTTATTAAAAGTTTGAATGCTATATTTTTTCTCTAGGGTTTGTTAGTGCTGCATCAGTGAATTAAAGATTTTATTATTGAGAGAGAGAGAGAGCGCTCACAAACTGGGGGAACAGCAGGAAGGGGCAGGCAGAGGGAGAAGCTGGCTCCCCACTGAGCAAGGAGCCTGATGTGGGACTGGGTTCCAGGACCCTGGGATAATGACCCAAGACAAAGGCAGATGCTTATTTGACTGAGCCACCCAGGAGTCCCTTAAGAATCCACCTCCTGGTTTTGGCTCAGGTCATGATCTCAGAGTCCTGAGATCGAGTCCCCGTCAGGCTGTGTATTGAGCGTGGAGCCTGCCTGAGAGTCTCTCTCCCCACCCTCATGGTTTCTCTCTCTCTCTCAAAAAACCAGAAAACCAAAAAAGAGAAACAGAAAACCCAAAAACCCCCAAAACTGGGAATGCAGAATGCACTGGGAATCCAGAGAACTCATTTTATTCACTTTATTGTGGTGATCTGGAACCCAGAATATCTCCATTTTGTACAAAAATGAACTTTGTGTTCTGTGTGAAAAAAGATTTTGACTTTACCTGGGATTTGTATCTATTGGCTTTTCTTTTTACATCTTATTTTTTAAGTTATGTCTGCATGCAACACAACCCCATGATCAAGAGTTGCATGCTCGGGGCGCCTGAGTGGCTCAGTGGTTTGAGCCGCTGCCTTCGGCTCGGGTCATGATCTCAGGGTCCTGGGATCGAGTCCCGCATCGGGCTCTCTGCTCAGCAGGGAGCCTGCTTCCCTCCCTCTCTCTGCCTGCCTCTGTCTACTTGTGATCTCTGTCAAATAAATAAATAAAATCTTTAAAAAAAAAAAAAAAAAGAGTTGCATGCTGGACTGACCAAGCCAGCCAGGCACTTGTCTATTGCTTTTCAATAGCAGAAATCTAAAGTAGCTTTTCTCTTGGCTGCTCTTGCTGCTCTGACGTGCTTCCTTTTCTTCAAAGCATAATCTTTGAGATTTAACACACATACATTTCTTTCTTCTTTCCCCCGACTTCTTGTCTTTCTGTTGTAATCTCTACACCCCAGGTGGGGCTCAAACTCACAACCCTGAGACCCAGAGCTGCATGCTCTACCAACTGAGCCAGCCAGGCACCTCTTAACATGCATTTCTGATGTGTAAGCCATTTAGAAAGAAAGGTGGTGAGGTTATTAACTGCCAGAGATACATAATTTAAGCTTATTGTTGCCTTTTTCCTCCTAGTATGACCTGTCAGCCTCTACATTCTCTCCTGATGGAAGAGTTTTTCAAGTTGAATATGCTATGAAGGCTGTGGAAAATAGTAGGTAAGAAACATTTTTATTTGGAATTTATCATGTTTTAACATAATTAAATATCTCCTGGGGCACCTGGGTGGCTCAGCGGGTTAAGCCTCTGCCTTCGGCTCAGGTCATGATCTCAGGGTCCTGGGATCGAGCCCCGAATTGGGCTCTCTGCTCAGCGGGGAGCCTGCTTCCTTCTCCCTCTCTGTCTGCCTCTCTGCCTACTTGTGATCTCTGTCTGTCAAATAAATAAATAAAATCTAAAGAAAAAAAAATTAAATATCTCCTTTTGTATATTTTTGGTAATTAGGCTTTGTTATGTCACTTTGGCACACAAAATAATAGGAACCCTAAAATAATCTCAGTTTATTAGTCATTTCCAGATCTCTTTTCAGGTCAGATCTTTCCATGAACCTCAGTCCTATATTTCTGGTTGGTTCTGAGATTATCCACTTAGACTTTCTACCGTGTTTCAAATGTAGTGTATAAAACCAAATTCATTATCATCTTTGCTATCCCATTTTCCTTTTTGAAATTCTTGATTTATATCCTTATTTCCCTGGCCATTGAGTTTGTTACATTGTTATTTTATCTTTTATTTTTTCGTGTTTAAAAAGTCCTATGCAGTTAGTCGCGTTTGTCCCAGTAGGAATTTTTTTTTTTCCTGTTCTGGGGCCACGCTCCAAAAGGTACAGGAACACTAAGTTATCTTCCATGTCTTTCTGTTGGACTCACTTCCTTCACTCATTTTTTTTTTTTTTTTAATTTTATTTATTTGACAGAGAGAGAGAGAGAGAGCACAAGTAGACAGAGAGGCAGGCAGAGGGAGAGGGAGAAGCAGGCACTCCACTGAGCAGGGAGTCTGATGTGGGGCTCGATCCCAGGACCCCGGGATCATGATCCGAGCTGAAGGCAGTCGCCCAACCGACTGAGCCAACTAGGTCCCCCCTTCACTCTTGTCTTTTTTTGCTTAGAGTAATGAGCCAAAATGATTCCTTGGTTACCCCTGTAACATCTTAGTTAAATTATTAGCTTGATGACAAATTCTGTAAGTACTCAATTGAAGAAATTTCGGAGTTTTATTTACATGATCATTATATCTTGGAATCTTTGGGATGAATTAAAAGACTTTTTAAAAATAATACATTTCATAATATTCATGTCTCTTAAAGGATTTTTTTTTTTTTTGAGGGGGCCTAGTAAACAAATGATGTTGGTGTTTGAGCCCAAGTTTTTCCTTATAATGAAACTTTTGGAGTAGAGGTGGAGTAGGGAAATGTTTGCAGAATTTTAGAAAAGTCCACATTTAATACTCTGTGCTAGTACCAGTTTCTGCTTACACCTTTGATGTATGATTATGGAAGTTTCATGTAGTGGAGACTGTCACTTGTCTTTGCATGTGCTCACACATAGCAAGCCCTCAGTAGTTAATGAATAAATGTTCATTTTTTATGCCATCCTTTGTTAAAAGAAAACATGGATTCCTAGTGGCTTATGAAATATAAAAATTTGGGAAGAAATACATTTTAAGTCCTTTTATAGGATTTGTAATGAAGCTAGTTTATTTCGTGTTTAATATTACTGTTTTAGAGATACTGGTACTTATAAGCTGTTGGTGTCTGATACTATAATAGAAGTAAGGCTGAAATGTATGTGTCACTGTCATGTAGAAGTCTGATAGAGTTCAGAAGAGTCAGAATCAAGAAAAAAAAGTTGACATATTTTCTTCCTGTTGTTAAGATAGGCCCTTAGACCAAGGAGCTGCAGAAAGACTTGGAAAAAGTTACTGTTTTTCTCTTCCTCTTTTGCAATGTTGCATTTTCACTGGTTTATAAAGCTGGAAAAGGAAGTCTTGATTGAAAAGAACTGGAGACACCATATGTAATACAAAAAATTGAGACTAGTTTATGAGGATCTGTATATTTTAGGAATTTGTTTTCTGTAAAGTATTTCTTTTTTTTTTTTTTTTAAGATTTTATTTATTTATTTATTTGTCAGAGAGGAAGAGAGAGAGAGAGATAGCACACAAGCAGGCAGAGAGGCAGGCAGAGGCAGAGAGGCAGGCAGAGGCAGAGAGAGAGAAGCAGGCTCCCTGCTGAGCAAGGAGCCGGATGCAGGACTTGATCCCAGGACCCTGGGGTCTTGACCTGAGCCGAGGGCAGCGGCTTAACCCACTGAGCCACCCAGGCATCCCTGTTTTCTGTAAAGTATTTCTAAATATGGTTTAAAATAGTTATAGTACAGCAAATTAATTAAAAATTAAAACATAAAAAAATGAGTATTTTTTTCTGCATAAGGAAAAACCAGGGAAATTCCTCCTTTTTAAAAAAAAAAAGATTTTATTTCTTTATTTGACAGAGATCACAAGTAGGCAAAGAGGCAGGCAGAGAGAGAGGGAGAAGCAGGCTCCCCACTGAGCAGAGAGCCCAATGCAGGTCTTGATCCCAAGACCCTGAGTTAATGACGTGAGGCAAAGGCAGAGGCTTAACCCACTGAGCCACCCAGGGGCCCCAGAAGTTCTTCTTTTAAAGGGGTTGATGTAACCTGGTATAATAGAATATTGAATGAGGATCAGAAAAATGTGGATTTTCCTTTTAGCTGCTGCTTAATGGAAATAATATATAGGGTGCCTCTATTTGGTCCTCTGAAAGTTATTTTTGTTTGTAAAATTGGGAGGTAGACCTTTACCCTGCCTTTACTTTACCATAAGAATAAAATATATGTAAAAATATTTGGACAATTTTTAAGTCCTGTTTAGGCACAGAATGTAGAAAATCATAAAATTAGATTGTATATTAATTTTCATAATAGTCTGACATATAAGTTAATAGTTAGAAAATGTTTAGCCAAATAATTTAGGATTATATTCTGGCAGTGGGGAGCAGAGGGAGAGGGACAGGCAGATTCCCTGCTGAGTGTGGAGTCCGACACAGGGCTAGGTCTAGGACCCTGAGATCATGACCTGAGCCGAAACCAAGGATGGGACACTCAACCTACTGAGCCATCCTGGTGCCCTGGCTATCTTTTAAGCATAGGAAGAAACTACTAAAACAAGTAACCAGTGACATATAAGTGTATACTTAAAAGCACTTTATTGAAGTATATATACCATGATCATAACTATTTTATCAAAGTATGCACCTAGAAAGTAATATACACAAGAAAAAAAGGGAAAGATTAAATTATAAACTATAATTTTCCCCATTAGCTTCATTGAGGAGCCCAGGTACTAAAGGATTGTGCAGTGTAACAATGAGTGTTAAACTGTTTGGAATAAAAATTAAAATTTTGATCTCAGGACCCTTTTTTACTTGGGAAAAAACCCCAAAACACCAGAACCCAAAATATTGAGGACGTCAGAGAGGATTTATTTATTAGGCTTTAGTTCCATCAATATCTACCATGATCGGTGAACTTTTATTTATGCATGTTATTGGATCTGTCAATATTTGTCACATTAGAAATAAAAACTGAGAAAATAGGGATGCCTGGATGGGATAGTTGTTAAGCATCTGCTTTCGGCTGAGGCCGTGATCCCAGGGTCTTGGGATTGAGTCCTACATCAGGCTCCCTACTCAGTTGGGAGGAGCCTGCTTCTCCCTCTGCCTGCTGCTCCCCCTGTTTGTGCTCTCTGACAAATAAATAAATAAAATCTTTAAAAATAAAAACAAACAAAAAAACCAATAAAACTGAGAAAATAAAAAATGCTTAATTCACTTAAAATAATTACAGTTGTAGAGGTGCCTGGGTGGCTCAGTCATTGGGCGTCTACCTTCAGCTCAGGTCCCGTGGTCCTAGGATCCTGGGATTGAGCCCTGCATTGGGCTCCCTGCTCAGTGGGAAGCCTGCTTCTCCCTCTCCCCCTGCTTGTGTTCCCTCTCTCTCTGTCTCTGTCAAATAAATGAATAAAAAAGTAAAATAAAAATAAGTAAAAATAGTAAAATAAAATAATCATAGTTGCATGTTAATGTAAGTAATAAATTAACATTAAACTATTTAATTTTTAAATTAACATAATTTATTTGCTTCAGGGGTACAGGTCTGTGAATCATCAGTCTTACACAATTCACAGCACTCACCATAGCACATACCTTCTTCAATGTCCATAACCCAGCCACCCTATCCTTCCCCTCCCACTGCCCAGCAACCCTCAGTTTGTTTCCTGGGATTAAGAGTAAACTGTTTAATATTAGTAACATTTTAAATGAAAAATGACTTTTCTACAGTATAAAACAAATGTAGGGAGAAGACTGGCATTGTTCTACATTTTTGTAAATCTCAATAGTTAATTGAAGCTTAATGTAAGACATTCTCATTATCAGCTTTAATATGTTGTTACTTTCATTGAAGCCTGTGAAGCAAATCAGGCTTTATACAGATAAGTAGTTGGAAAAGTGAGGCATATTTTAATAGCCTTTTCAGATAATTATGGATGTTGTTTTTTGACACTATGCCAAAATTGGACAAATAATAGTTTTTTTAAAGATTAGTTGCAGCGTGGTGTCTGAAAACTTAATGATGAGCTTTTCGTAGTTTTACATTAAAATTTGTTAGACTGTTTTGCACTTCACATGTTTTACCCATGCATGTAAGTTGGTCATTTGGAAAATATTGGTTCACTGAGCTATGACAGGTCGTCCAAATTTGATATTTTTCATCTATCTGTTGGAATAGTCAGAAACGTCACACTTGTTAATATCACCACTGTTCTGATTATAAAAATTGTAAGTTTTGGGGTGCCTGGGTGGCTTAAGCCTCTGCCTTCGGCTTGGGTCATGATCTCGGGGTCCTGGGACTGAGCCCTGCGTTGGGTGGGCTCTCTGCTCGGCGGGGTCCTACTTCCTCCTCTCTCTCTGCCTGCCTCTCTGCCTACTTGTGATCTCTCTCTGTGTCAAATAAATAAAATCTTAAAAATAAATAAATAAAAATTGTAAGTTTTGGGAAATAGACAACCTCACGGTGATGAATATATTTCCTAAAATTCCAATTTATGCTTGAAAACTTGAGTCTTATCACAGGCAATAAAAAGAAAGTCTGCCTTATACATAGTAACTGTACTTTGTCTGACATTGATGGTAAAAACAGGTATTCTCTGAAAAAGTTCACAACAGTTTTGTTAGTACTTTTTTCTTTAGGCAACCATATTTTGATGTTTGAGTACCTTTCATTTCATTATGATAATAATAAAAAGAACAGGTACTCAAGGGTTGTTGCCTAGTAAAATTACTGCTTTCTTTAAATATTAGAATAGCTTTTAAAAATTACTGCTTTCTTAAGGACATTTTTTTTTTTTTTAAGATTTTATTTATTTCTCAGAGAAAGAGAGAAAGCACAAGCAGGGGGAGCAGCGGGCAGGGGGAGGAGTAGGCTCTCTGGAGAACAGGGAGCCATGAGCCGGAAGCCATAACAGGACTCAGTTCCAGGACCCCAGGATCATGACCCGAGCCAAAGGCAGATGCTTAACTGAGCCATTCAGGCATGCCCTTCTTAACAATTTTTTTTTTAACTGTGAGAGTTTCTTTCTTTTTTTTTTTTTTTTAAAATGTGAGCGCATAGCAATGAAGAATACAGTGATTAGTAGTTCACTACTACCATTTGTTTCACTGCCTTGGTTTGTATTAAAATGCCAGCAGTTTTACCCACTAACGCTTCTCTGTTGTACCAACAGTGCAAATGTCCATATAGTGGAAAAAAACAAATGGTGTCTTGTATTCTTAAGAAAATAATTTTGAGGGGTGCCTAAGTGGCTCAGCAGATTAAACTTCTGCTTTTGGCTCAGGTCATGATCTCAGGGTCCTGGAATCGAGTCCCGCATTGGGCTCTCTGCTCGGCAGGGAGCCTGCTTCCTCCTCTTTCTCTGCCTGCCTCTCTGCCTACTTGTGATCTCTCTCTCTTTCAAATAAATAAATAAATAAATTCTTAAAAAAATTAATTTTGGGGGCGCCTGGGTGGCTCAGTGGGTTAGGCCGCTGCCTTCGGCTCGGGTCATGAGCTCAGGGTCCTGGGATCGAGCCCCGCATCGGCCTCTCTGCTCAGCGGGGAGCCTGCTTCCTCTCTCTCTGCCTGCCTCTCTGCCTGCTTGTGATCTTTGTCTGTCAAATAAATAAATAAAATCTTTAAAAAAAAAATAATAATTTTGACTTCCCATACTCCCTTGAAGGTTTTTTTCAGGGATGCTCAGGGGGTTTGTAGACCATATTTTGACAACTTGTAGTTTGGAAAAAGAATGTTTTAGATTTAAATAGTGAGAATGATGATGACTTGGAATAATTAGGAAAGGCTACCTGAGGCTGTAGAGTTTAAGGTCAAGTGAGTTTGCAGAAGTTTGTGGAGAATTATTTAAATATGCAGTGGTGAGGAGGAAGTGTATTTTATAACCCAGGATAACCTCAATAAAGACAAAAAAGCAAAAATGAACATAAGGTGTTTGGGGAATGATAGTGAGGTTGAATTCAGTAGTATGTGGGATTTATAATGGGAAACTTAATAAGCTACAAATGTAATTTGTAGATTCTCAGGAATTTTGAAAGCTGGGTCAAGGAGTTTAAACTGAAAAGGGGAGCCATTAAAGATACCTAAAATGTGAGGGAAGGAGTGTCTGAAATTTTTTGTGGAATTTATGTGGCTCTGTTCATTTTTCTGGTTGTTTCTCATCAGAATTCCCTTTTTATTAAAATGATTGGTAGAACAAAGTTAATGATGTATTTTTATCTTGAAATGGTAGAATATAATTTCTTCACATTTCATTTAAGAGATTAAGATTCATTTTGTTTTAAGAAGTTCAAAATGTGTATTATATTCTTTTATATACTTATAATAAGCAGTAGTCGCAGAAAAAGCAAATTAGCAAAAGGATTCTAAGCTTTCCACCTGGATTAATTATGTTAACTTTTGTTTGTATATAACCTGTCTTTTCTAAACTAATTTTTTTTTTTTAAGATTTTTATTTATTTATTTGACAGAGATCACAAGTAGGCAGAGAGGCAGGCAGAGAGAGAGGAAGGGAAGCAGGCTCCCTGCTGAGCAGAGAGCCCGATGGGGGGCTGGATCCCAGGACCCTGGAATCATGACCTGAGCCGAAGGCAGAGGCTTAACCCCCTGAGCCACCCAGGCGCCCCTAATTTTTTTTTTTTTTTAAAGATTTTATTTATTTATTTGACAGATCACAAGTAGGCAGAGAGGCAGGCAGAGAGAGAGGGGGAAGCAAACTCCCTGCTGAGCAGAGAGTCCGATGCGGGGCTCGATTCCAGGACCCTGAGACCATGACCTGAGCCAAAGGCAGAGGCTTAACCCACTGAGCCACCCAGGCGCCCCATAACCTGTCTTTTCTATGCATTTTAAATGGACAAGAACTAAGTCAGCATTTGTTATAATGTGTATCCAGACACTCTGCCATTCTGTACATATTTTTATGTCATGATATGCTAGGTATTTTGGGGGTCATCTGGTGTTCATTTATATAGACTTAATTTATCACACTGTAGGTTGTCCTCTTTCTAGTTTTCAAATGTATTTGCTTTAACGTATTAACATGTTGTAAAAAACTTAATGTTACCTATTTGTATGTTTTTTTTTAAACTTAATTTATGAAGTTTCTTTTATTTTCAGTTAAAAAAATTGATTTTCTTCTACTTGTTCCAGTACAGCTATTGGAATCAGATGTAAAGATGGCGTTGTCTTTGGGGTAGAAAAGTTAGTCCTTTCTAAACTTTATGAAGAAGGTTCCAACAAACGACTTTTTAACGTTGATCGGCATGTTGGAATGGTAGGTCACATTTAAAAAATGTTCCTTTTTGCCTTGTCCAATTTGTTGTGAAGTTACTGTTTGGAATATATTAAAATGTAATTTTAAGAGAACCATTTATTACTTTACGCTGAGGCAGAAAGAGATGAAAGAGCAGCCATAGAAGTAATCTCAGAGTTACTGGCTTGTGAACAGTTCACTAAGGAAGGTAATGTTCTTATAAACTGACTGGAGACATATATGAGAAATCAAATTGCCTTAAGAAAAGAGAGGAGAGAGAGAGAGGTGAGAAATATATGTAGAAAAGAGATCTTGGCAGTATAGGTAAGGGGTATGCTTGAGAGGCATAGAATCTTTAGCTTTTCATCTCTCTTGTGGGAATCACTGTCATATTGAAGATGTTATCAGGTAGAGAATACCTCACTAAAAGGTGGAACACCAAGAAAGGTTGTTTAATGAAAGGAAGAGCGAACACATCCTTTTTAATAGCTTCATAGACATCACTATTTGTTTTGTGCAGATGGAGTCTTGAGTGACTGCTTTGCATAATTGCAGGTGAATCCATAAATCCATTACTGGTATATACTGAAGTCATTCTATATAGATGTTAGACTTTGTTCAGTCAGAACAAAAGGAAAACAAGGGAGTGATTCTAACCCTCTTTAGTGAGAAGGCAAGGAAGAAAACGTGTGTGCTAGAACCACTTCACATAAATTATCTTGTTTAAGTCTGACATCCCAGTGAAAGTAATATTAATCCCATTTTTACAGATAAGAAAACAAGACTCACAACTGGTAAAGAAATAAAATGGGATCAAACTTGGGTCTGCATGGTCTGCATGTTATTTCAGAGTCCACTCTGCAGGGTGAGATCTTATAGGCCCCACTTACTCTGCTCTTATTTTTTATATTTATAAATGTGATGTGTTACACATGAACACCAAAGGACCAATAAAATATAAGCAATAAACTATAAAGCTATAGATAATTTTTTTTATTGCCAGTGAAACTGACATGGCTTTTCTTGTGTCATTTTGGACCACTGTATTTATTTATTTTTAGAATTTTAGTTGATACACAGTGTGAAACTGGTGTGCTTTGATGAAACTTGCCAGACTGTAACCCAGCTGCTAGGAGGGAACTAGTGAATTATGCATTCTTTCACTTAGTAAAAACAAACTTTAGGTAGGTGTATTTTGAAAAAAATCATGTATGCTTAAAGGTACTTTAGTGATGGGAAAACTTTGTCTTAGAAATTTAAAATTAGTTACATTTGTTATTTAAAGCCAGGAAACATGCCATTCTTTATAGCTGGAATGGCAAAACATCACCTGTAGAAGAGGGTTGGAGATAATGAAGGGTTAATATTCTGTCTCCACAGTTGTCACAAGTGGTTTGAGGATTATTGGACTTCACAGTAAGCTTTCTCCAAAGCAATAGAAGATTCTTTAAATGGTGAAACTTACTGGCTGGGTAACTTTGGGGAAGTTATTCTAAACACAACTGCCTCACCTCAGAAGTAGGATAAATAGGACCTACAAGGTTAAAAATTACTAGAATGCTTAGCATGTAATAAGTACTCACTATGTATTAGAAATTTTCATCACTACTACTACTAATAGCAGTAGAAAAAATGCTGTCATTCTGATATCACTTACTTTTAAATTCTGTAAATCTCCTAAGCTGGTGGTTTCTGGACTTTTTGTTCCCAGGACTAAGTGTTTCAGTAACATTTTTTTTAATTGCTTTCCTGTACCAAAAGAAGTACCGAATGGTTTGGATTATGCATTTAGGTCTAAATAACTTGGTGTTTATGTTCTAAAAACTTAGTAACTGTAAGAGAAAAAAATACACATACAATTAAAGAAAAATATTTTTATTTTTAAACAATCAAATTTCCTAATGTGCACTGCACAACTTCCTAAACTTTGGAATCAGATTATGGTGTCCCTCCCCTCCATTTCCTGTTCCACATGCATTTTTGTGTGGTACTTACTTTTTTATCATAGCAATCCAGGTGCTCAACAATACAATGGCATTATAAGGAATACAGAATGATCTGATGTTGAAACTATGAACTACTTCAACAACTGTATCCCCCAAATTCCAAATGTTCTGTAACTGAGTTCACTGTAGTGCCCTAGCATCTCTCAGCACATGGTTTGGAAACTGTAGTTGTAAGCTACCAGTGTTGGGAGATGTATGGTTTGTCACTGCAGTTTATAATAGTCAATAAGCTGAAAAAGATTTGAGGTTGTGTCTTTTAGACCAAAACTTTTAGTAATTTGAACATAGAACTTCTTTAAATAGAGATCAGTCCTGATCTATTCTGGTTGTTGCCTATTTATAGTGAATTGGTAAACTGGGATACATGAAGGATTAATTATAGAAATATTCCTTGTAAATGTCATCATTCAGCAAACAATGAAATCACACATGGTAAATGTCTGAATTTTAATTCCATACTTTTATTTTGATCCCACCCAATCAGAATGCCAGAATGCCTTATAAAGAGCTTTAAGTCAAATTATTTTTAGTGGTGATGCTTGTTAAAATATTAAGCCTACAGTAATTACACACTTTCCTTGATTTGTGATAGGAATGTATTTATCTACTAATGGTACGTACTTTCTTCCAGGCAGTAGCGGGTTTGTTGGCAGATGCTCGTTCGTTAGCAGACATTGCAAGAGAAGAAGCTTCCAACTTTAGATCTAATTTTGGCTATAACATTCCATTAAAAGTAAGTTGATAATATGTTGAGGAGCCTTTTGAACAGTAGTAGAAATTTGCTGATAAGCTCTTCTGTTTCTTTCCCTCATAGCATCTTGCAGACAGAGTGGCCATGTATGTACATGCATATACACTCTACAGTGCTGTTCGACCTTTTGGCTGCAGGTATGAAATTTTGTGAGATTCAGTCAGATCTGTACTGTTTTCCCCAGTATCTTAGCTTTTTATACCCTTAGAAGTGTGAGCTATGACCAAGAAGTATTAGGGCAATGATAAAATAAAACTGTGTACATAAAAACAAAAAACTTTGAATAGTGAAAAAGACTCTACAGATTTGAGGCGATAATAAAACAGAGAACTCCTAGTAATAACTTTAATCTGATTATAGTACATTCTCTGGAAGAAGGTGGTCAAAAGGTATAAAGGTTCAAATTAAGTGTTAGAGATGTAATGTACAGTATGATGACTATAGTTAACAATGTAGTGTGACTTACCGGAAGGTTGCTGAATACATTCTAAGAATTTTCGTCACAGGAGAAAAGTTTTTTTCTCATTTTATTTTATTTTATGAGAGGATGGATATCACTAAACCTGTTGTTAGCATTTCACAATACATGTAAATCAGACCATTATGCTTTACACGGTAAGTGATGCATGTCGGTTATTTTTCAGTAAAACTAGAAAAAAATTCTCTGGTGTCAGACCCCAGCATTCTCAGGATACAACAAATTGACTTTAAATATATTCTCTTTTGACATTAGAAGGTAGCCAGCTAAAGGGAGATTTCAGTTTTCTCATTAATTTCCATCAGCTACACTTATTTTAAGCAGTTAGGTACAATGCTCTTAATTGATGAAGTGCTGGTATTTTTATTTTGGGGGGAAAGCTGAGATTCAATTGCATCAAGACTTGGAATACATGTAAATATTTAAATAGGGCTCAGAGACCTATCATCACTCTAGATGTTCCTAAAAAGACATGTTTAGTTTGTAACATTAAAGAAATAAATAGCCCTGTTTGATCAAAGTAAAACATTTACTAGCATCTGATTGCTTGCCACTGTTAAAAGGCTATAGAAAGTTTATCAGCTATAGTTCTGCCTTTCAGTTGTTTACAATCAGTTTAAATTACCGAGGACAGATGTTAGAGAAAACCTGAGTTTTAGCCAGTAAGTTAGGCCTGCAGACATTTTTTATATTGTTGTTCTTAAGGTTCTCATTTAAATTACATTGAAACACTTTGCTTTCAGACTTCATAGAATGCTTTTCCACTTCTTTTAACCTTTGAACGCTCTGAATTCATCATTTCTCTAAGGGAATAAGAATAGTGGAGAACTTTTTCAGTAAATATTGAAGATATACTATGAGTTAGTCATAGATATTTGTGAGAGGACAGGACACAGGAGTATGTTTTCATTGATAGCTTTATAGGTGATAGGATATATACTGACTATAGTGGGCCCAGCACCAGTTAGGGAATGGCTGCTTCCTTGGAGAGATGGCAAGGAAAAGAATGTGAGATGTAGGTGGAATGTAAGAGTAATTCATGAAAAGGGTATGAAACTACTTGGGCATTTCAGGTAATGCAGAGGTGGTCAGGATTTGTTGGTGTGTAGGAGGGGTACTGAAGATGTAGGAAGGGGCAAGGTCATACAGAAGTCTGTGTTTCATACCAAGGAAAACATTGAAGGGTTTTTAAATTACAACCAGTTATATATTCTGAAAGATAAGTTTTATGGAATATAGAAGGAAATGATTGTAGGGCTGAGAACTGGACAGCTGGGTGTTATGGGGTAGTCTATACATGAACTGATACATAAGATGAAGCTGGTTTCTTTTCTACTTCGAGAGTAAACTAAATCACAATTTCAGAAAATCACTGATTTATGTGATTAACAGCCTAATTTTAATTTGTCAAGCATATAAAAATACATTAAATCAGTTTGGATTACTGTAGAAAAAGAACTGGAGGAATATTGGGGAATAGTCAAGAAAGAATGAGGGGTGTAATAAGAGTTTGAGGCAGATTAAATGTATCCCTGTTAGTTTTGTTATCTTGGCTTTTTCATGTGTATGCCTTTATCTGTTGGGCCTTCTCATTGGTTTTCCATCTGTCATTACTTCTTTGTCTTCACTGCTGTCTTCCCAGGAAAGTTTCATCAGCAAATTTAATACTAAAGAAAGCCATATAAATTTTGAACAGTTTCAAGTATGTACTAGTCTTATTGAAATTAGCTGATCAAAGTGTTTATTATGAGTTATGTGTATTAGTTTATCTTAGAAGGTATTATATGTTTACTGAATTTTTAATATTTTTATGGTATTAAGGACCATGGTTTAAACTATTACTTTCATGCAGTTTCATGTTAGGGTCTTACAGTGTGAATGATGGTGCACAGCTCTACATGATTGACCCATCAGGAGTTTCATATGTGAGTAATTTTAAATCATGAATTTCTGTTTTTAGTTTAATGGTATCTCATTAGCATGTAAACCATGTATTTGGATTACATAAAGTTTCTTTAAAAATTAATTCAAGGAAAGTAATAGTTTCTTGTTTATCATTAATAATAGCCTATAAAAAGATTTATTGCTTTCAGTGTGCTGTTTACAGAATCTGCATTTCAAGATGTGGTATTTCCTTTATTCTGATAAATACTAACAATGTCCTAAAACTAAAACCTTCCTTTAAAAAAAAAAATGATTTTAAATGGGATTTCTTGCATCTTATGTCTCTTCCGAGATATTTATGGTTTTTACAAATTACAAAAAAGACTTTATATTTTGTTATTATATATAAGTACAAATGGGAATCCTTTCATTTAAAAAACTTTTTCAGTATAATAAATGGTTTAGAGTATTGAATTATCTCAATTTCTTTTTGTCATGATGCTAAAAGTTTTTCCATTCCTAACCTCAAAAACATCTCTAGTTTATGAAGTAGAATATATAATGATGTTAATTTTTCTTGTATAGAACCTCTATTAAAAATAATCCACATTATTCTAGAATTTTTTTTTGAACCCCCTGGTGTTCATTAGAGGTTTTGTATTTCTCTGTACTTACTTTTGAAAGTCATTCACATCCTTTTGTTAATCTTTAAATAGACAGTCATAGCCACTAATGATTTTAGGATAGTATATCAATTTAATTGAATAATATCGGTAATTTTTGGTGTGTTTTTTTAAAAAATAGGGTTATTGGGGTTGTGCCATTGGCAAAGCCAGGCAAGCTGCAAAGACAGAAATAGAAAAACTTCAGGTAATTTAATTCTTGAATTTTCCTGTAATATCATCCTCATGTAGTGAAATCTTATTACCACAAATGAAACCTTTTTGTTTAAGGATTCATTGAGTGTGGTTTGCTGTTCTGAGCAGAGTTTTCTGAATATTAGAAACTAAGAAATCTGGAGAACTTCTTTTATATATATATATATATATATATATATATATATATACATACACATACATACACACACACATATATATGTGTGAGAGATGTGTGTTTGTGTGTGTGTGTGTGTGTGTGTGTGTGTGTACATATATATGATACCTGTAAGAGTTGTGTCATGGAGCCCTTTATAATTACGGCTACTGATAAACCTGTTAATCCAGAAAAGTACATATGGAAATTTTCATATAATTTCATAATCCTTGGGGTACAAGGGTGGCTCAGTCAATTAAGCATCTGACTCTTGATCTTGGCTCAGGTCTTGATCTCAAAATCATAAGTTCAAGCCCAAGACTGAACTCCACTAGACATGGAGTCTACTTTAAAAAAATAATAAATAATTTCAGTGCTTGAGGCCTGTTCATGGAGGGAGCTCTGTGAGCCTTAGTGTGAGAACTCTGGTATTTCACTATTTCATTTCTTCTCTGGATCACAGCTTTTGTCTGTGCAGTCTATGTTATGGTGCTTCTATTTCCTTTGTTCCTATCTCGGTAAGGCATAAAACCTGTTATAGCTACTCACTTTTTGTTCCCCCAAGAACCATAATTTATTAGTGTAAAAAGTTTTGTTTTAATGTGCTGATTTTCTTTTCAGCCAAATTGATCAACTTAATGTTGAAACAGTATTTGCGGGCACCTGGGTGGCTCAGTTGGTTAAGCGACTGCCTTCGGCTCAGGTCATGATCCTGGAGTTCCGGGATCGAGTCCCGCATCGGGCTCCCAGCTCCACGGGGAGTCTGCTTCTCTTTCTGACCTTCTCCTCGCTCATGCTCTCTCTCACTGTCTCTCTCTCTCTCTCAAATAAATAAATGTTTAAAAAAAAAAAAAAAAAACAGTATTTGCTCACTGTTGCTTATCAGAAGCTTCCCTTAAAGGCATGTGTGTGTGTGTGTATACATACACTTGAAAATACAGTATTTAGAGCATCTGTCCTTCTGTCTTTCTGAGGTTAAATCCTAACAAGATACAGGAATACTAACAAATCCTAGCTAACAATGGAGAAACATCGCTTTAATTGAGGAACATGTATGTATACTTAATGACAAAAACGTGCTCTAAATCAGAGGTCAGCAAACTATGGCACACTGTCTTCTTTCTCAAGTTTTATTGGAACACAGTCAGTCCCTGGCTGCTTTCACACTACAAAAGTATTGTTTAATAGTTGGAACAGAGACCAAAGACCATATGGACCATATGGCTCTGTATAGAAAGGAGTTTGCCAGCCTGCGTTCTACGTCATTGCTCTGGCTTTTCTTCTGATGTTGCTTATTATGAAGAATGTTATGTTATGAAATAAAAATTTCATGAACATATATAAAAATGTAATTGTCATTTAAAATATGCTTTTTCAGGGTGCTGGGGTGGCTCAGTCAGTTAAGCGTCCAGCTCTTGGTTTTGGCTTAGGTCATGATCTCATGGGTAGTGAGAACAAGCCCCGATTTGGGCTCCATATTCAGTCTGCCTGGAGATTTTCTTAGTTTGCTCTTTCCCCACACTCCTGTGCTCTTTCTTAAAAAAACTAAATCTAAAGAAAAAATAGGCTTTTTCAAAAAGTTTGCTTAAATTTGCCTTTATTATTACATTAATTCACTCATCATACAACTTAACTATAAAGAGAAAAATATGAAGAGATAATTGGGGAATCTATGCCTATAAGGGGAAAAATATGAAGGTACCTTTTACTTCACCCCCAAATTAACATGAAAAAATGTAAACATCAGAAAAGATAATAACACAACTATCTCCATGTACATTGAAGTTATTTTCCAGGTTTTTTTTGTTTTTAATTTTAGTTTTTCAGTGTTCCAAGATTGTTTATACACTACAGCCAGTGCTCCATGCAATACGTGCCCTCCTTAATACCCACCACCAGGCCCTTCCACCTCCCACCCTATTTTCCAGTTTTATCTGTTTGTTTTTTCCTGAACTATTTGAAACAGTTACAGTGACACTATATCCCTAAATGCCTCAGTGTTCATCTCTGTAGAATACCATTATCACACCTAAGATATCAGATATTTAGTCTACAAACTGCCTCAGTATTCTCAAGTGTCATTTTGTAACTTTTTCAAACCATGATATAATTAAGATTAACACTTCGAATTTCAATTATATCTTTTCTATTTTAAGTCTTACCCTAAAAAAAGGAGGGTGGTGCTTGGGTAGCTCAGTTGGTTAAGCATCTGCCGTCAGCTCAGGTCCTGATCCCAGGGTGCTAGACTGAGGGGAGTCCTGCGTCAGGCTCTCTGCCCAGCAGGGAGTCTGCTTCTCCCTCTGCCCTTCCCCACCCCGACTCCTGCTCTCCCTTCCACTCTCTCTCTCTCTCAAAAACAAGTAAGTCTTAACCTTCTCCCAGTACCAGTTTGTTTTTTCAGGGAAAGGGAGATCTCAAGCAGGCTGAGTGCGGAGCCCGACTTGGGCCTCGATTTCACCAACTTGAGATCACCGCCTGAGCCGAAACCAGATTTGGACCTGAGCCACCAGTACTAATTTTTTGAAGCCCATGCCAATTGTTTTTGTAGTTAGTCCCACATACTAGGTTTGTGTATTTCCTGACAATACTGCTATTCTTTTTTTTTTTTTTAAGATTTTATTTACTTATTTGCCAGACGAGATCACAAGTAGGCAGAGAGGGGTGGGGTGGGGGGGGCGGGGAGGCAAGCTCCTTGCTGAGCAGAGCCCGATGTGGGGCTCAATCCCAGGACCCTGGGATCATGACTAGAGCTGAAGGCAGAGGCTTTAACCCGCTGAGCTACCCAGGTGCCCCAAGACTGGTATTCTTAAATACAGTATTATGGTTTTGATTTTTTGTCTGAGACCCTATGTCAAAAGTATGGGTTATTGACAGTTGTGTAAAGAATCTGAAAATAGTTAATGTAAGTGGAAAGTTCTTCTTTTGACTCATGACTCAATATTTTATTTTCCGTAGATGAAAGAAATGACCTGCCGTGATGTTGTTAAAGAAGTTGCAAAAATGTAAGCTGGAATTTTAATTATCATTGACAAAAATATTTCATTTAACCTTATACATTAATTCTAAAGGCCTGTTTTGTTTTGAAATAATGTCATGCCAGATTTTTAGGAGGTGAGTTTAACATTCTAAAAAAATCTCAGTAAGGAGAATACTTATATTTCAAATGCCAGAGAACAGGATGTGAAAAGACAGCTTTTGACAAAACTATATAGGTAAAAGAATTCAAGAGTAGGAGGATACAGTGTGGACCTCTAGGAGCTTCATTTGCTAGTTCCTACTCTCTCAAATCTCAGAAGTCCCAATAATAGGAATTTGGTTTACAAACTTTATTTTAGGTTGACAGTTACTTCTACACATGAAGCTGGCTCCTTTATACAGTCAGTTTTTTGGGGGGCAAGTATGTTAATCATAAAGGCTTTTCTTTTTTATTTTTTTTATTTTTTAAATATTTATTTATTTATTTGACAGAGAGAGATCACAAGCAGGCAGAGAGGCAGGCAGAGAGAGAGGAGGAAGCAGGTTCTCTGCTGAGCAGAGAGCCCGATGCGGGGCTCGATCCCAGGACCCTGAGATCATGACCTGAGCCGAAGGCAGCGGCTTAACCCGCTGAGCCACCCAGGCGCCCCATAAAGGCTTTTCTAAGAAGATGAGAAGAGTATTTCAGTACATTTAAGAACAGCTTTAAGAAAGCCTGAAGTGGTTCATGTTACTTACAGGTACTTAGTGTAGAATGCTTGTGTGACTACATTAAGTATCAACTAAGTCCATAAACCTGAGTGGAATGCTTCAGAATTCATGATTCTTCCAGATCAAAGAATGTAGGCATGGGGTATTTAAAAAAAAAATCCAGTAAAACGCTAGTTTTGCAGCCAGCTTTTCAGATTTAAAAATAATAAACATACTATTCTACATTAGAACTACATTGACATGGTCTAGTCAGTAGTTTGTGCAAATGTCTCAGGTTTTACGATTAATACATGTGAGAAAAATAAAGTCCTACAGGCTCCATTACATATTTAAATGGTATTCTTAATCTCTTCTAAAGCTGATAGTTGCAATAACATGCTTAAGTGTTTTATGATTTTGTCACCATTCTTGGTGCTACCATATTATCTCCTCCCTACCCCTGTTTGACCAAGAGACCTCTCTCCTCTTTCCAGTTGTGAAGCAGCAGAACCCATTCTGTGATTGTCACTTAACAGGAGGAGCTCTGGGAATTATCTTACAGTAGAATCATTTGGAAGATAAAGAATCCTCACTGAGTTGTACAGCAGCTTATTAGTATTATTTTTTATTAATAGAGGGACAGAGCAGAGGTAGAGGGACAGAGAGAATCCTATGCAAGGCTCCACACCCAATGCAGACAGAGCCCAACTTGCTCAGTCTCACAACCCTGTATTCATGACCTGAGTGGAAAACAGGTTGGATGCTCAACTGAGCTACCCAGGTACCCCTGTACAACAGTTTAGCAAGGCTTTAAAAATATCCTGCAAAGTAAAGTGTGTGAAAATGTTAGGAAAGGTAAAATAAGAAAGCTTTGCTCTGATACTTTTAATGTTGTGACAGTGCCTCTTTTTTTTTTTTTTTTTTTTTTTTTTTTAGGGATTTTATTTATTTATCTGACAGAGAGAGATCAGGGCAGAGAGGCAAGCAGGGAGAGAGGGGGAAGCAGGCTCCCTGCTGAGCAGAGAGCCCGATGTGGGGCTCGATCCCAGGATCCTGAGATCATGACCTGAGCTGAAGGCAGAGGCTTTAACCCACTGAGCCACCCAGGCACCCCAGTGCCTCCTTTTTTTTTTAATTACAGTTTGGCATGTATTATAATTTGAAGGCCAGGTTAAGGGGCATATAGTTCTTATAAAATGGATAAGGGGTTTAAAAAGATACCTGCAAAGAAGCTTCAGATTGAAGAGACCTATAATAATTGCAAGCTAATAATTTGTTTTAAAAATCATTTACTGAACGTAATAAACAAATATCCTCAAAAGGTATGGTTGTAATAATGGCCTTTTCCCATTTGAATCTGTGTTCCTTTTGAGCGATCTTTTTGAGTTGTGTGTCTACAACACAATAGTATCAAACAACTTGAGTTGTAAACATTCCTTTGTAGTACTTAATTTTATATCCATCTCTGTGTATTGTCTTTTCTTTTTAAAGACTTAATTTATTTTAGAAACAGAGCAAGAGGGAGAGCAGGGGATGGGCTGGGGGTAGAGGGAGACTCTTAAGCAAGTCCTGGTGCTGAGTATGGAGCCCATCTATCCTATGACCCTGAGGATTATGACCTGAGGCAGAATCAGGAGTCTGATGCTGAACTGACTGAGCCACTCAGCCTATATTGTCTTTTCTAGGAGTGTTCCTAAATATAAACTGTAATGTGTCTAGTCTATAATTTTATAAATATTTGTATTAGGGATGGGTGTTCTAATTTGTGCTGACTGGGTACATGTTTGTAGTGACCAAGTAAATGTTAATTTTCCCTTTTGTGTTCTAGAATTTACATAGTACATGATGAAGTTAAGGATAAAGCTTTTGAATTAGAGCTCAGCTGGGTTGGTGAAAGTAAGTTATTTTTGTACATTTATTTGCTCTGAGTCATCTGTATCAAACCCAATTTAAAATTGGGGGGCTTTATTTTTAAATCTTAAAATTGGTAATGACATATATGTATAGAAAAGTACACAAAGAACAGATGAATTGATGAATTGTCATAACATGGATATACTCATGTAACCACTGTTCACTCTCTGGTCAAAAATATACCAGTTCCCTTAGGTTTCTTTGAATTTATAGTTCTCTGCCTTGTCCCCAAAGGTAACCACTACTCTGAATTCTAACTCATAGTTTTGCCTATTCAGTTTTATGTGAGTGAATTATACAGTGTATATATGCTACATAGTATATATATTCTTTTATCCCTGATTTACTTAAGCATTATTTGTGTAAGTCGTGTGTGTGGTGTACGGTATTTGTTCATTTGCCTTGCTTTACAGTATTCTGTTGTCTAAATATCATACAACTTATTCATTTCTTCTGATGCTGGTTAGTTGGGTTAACTATAGTGTAGCTGTGCATGTCTTGTGTAATAATTTTGGCACACATATGTAGCATTTCTTTGGAAACATACTTAAGAGTCAAATTGCTGAGTCATGAAACATGCATAAGTTCAAGTGCAGTGGGTAGTACCGAAGTATGTTTTACCACTTTCTAATATAAAGCAGTCCAGAACAAATTTACAAGGTAGTTATTTTTGAAGGGGAAGTTCTGCTTAATTGACTAATGTACTTTTTTGAAGCATCTATTTACTGAGAATCACCATTTTTTTTCTTGAAATATTAACCATGGATGGGGTTTCAAAATTAATCAAAATTAAATTAATTTAAAAATCATACTGCACATTAATAAATGCATAGAATTTATCATAGCATCAGGATAAATCATTGTATAATTTACTTGTTTTCATAAGAGCTAAATTTGGACAGATTTAATCTTACATGGAGAAAACAAAAGACTTCTGTTCTGAGCTGTGGTATTACTCACAGTACAATTTTTTTTTTTTAAAGATTTTATTTATTTATTTGACAGAGAGAGACACAACTAGAGAGGGAACACAAGCAAGGGGGAGTGGGACAGGGAGAAGCAGGCCTCCTGCCAAGGGGAGAGCCAGATGCAGGGCTTGATCCCAGGACGCTGGGATCACAACCCGAGCTGAAGGCAGACGCTAAACGACTGAGCCACCCAGGCGCCCCAATAGTTTTTAACACTAGATGGATTATACCTATGGATTGGGTAGATAACTGTGTTGGAAATCACAATGTAGTCATCATTTCTAATTCATTTAAAAATATGGCTTAATTTGCAGTAACTAAAGGAAGACATGAAATTGTTCCAAAAGATATAAAGGAAGAGGCAGAGAAATATGCTAAGGTAAGCTATAGCATGTGACAATTCTAGCTAAAGGTATGAAAGTAAGTGTTGAATAATGAAGGAACTTGGTTGATTTCTATTAAATAACACTTAAGGGTTGAACTGAACAAAGGTTAGAAATTTTCTGGGTTATCTTCAGTGGGGATAGGGTTGCCCTGGTTCCAAAATGTTGTATGTGAAAATGGTAAGGATTTTTCAGGACATTTAATGCTTTCATATTGTTTCACATTGAAACAAGAATATTTCACGTTGTGTGTTCTATCAAGAATATAGTCAGTTGATTATTAGAATAAGATGCATTTAATTACCCTTTTCTTTCCTTGGGTAGGTTATCTTAAGTCATTGTTCATCTTCAGTTACAAAGAATTTTCAGTGACAAGTGCTTAATAGATTTAGGTTGTAACAATATTAAAAACTGATTTTAAACTTTCTCTTAACAGGAATCATTGAAGGAAGAAGATGAATCAGATGATGATAATATGTAACATTTCAGCACCTATTTTAAATTTCTAATACAGTCCCATGTAAGAACTCTTTAGCCCTGTGGATTATCAACCAATTTTCATTAAATTTTTGTCTTGTAACAGTTGAAGTTGGTGGGAATATTTGAGTACATATTTATTTACTTGGTATTAAAATGAAGGTTTATGCTTACTGAAAAATTCCTTAAGATACTGTAAAAGGCAGCTTTGGAATCATTAATTCAAAGCTCCATTCATCATTCACCTGGAATATAAAGATCACTTATTGTTGGTTTTGTGCAGTTAAGTCCCTACCAACTCAGTAAGTATTACTTGATACCATTACCCAGTTTTGTATTTAGTGAAATGATTGCTGGTCATCAGCCACAGTTAACCTTTTTTTTCTTTTAAGATTTTTTATTTATTTATTTGACAGACAGAGATTACAAGTAGGCAGAGAGGCAGGCGGGGGTGGGGGGTGGCAGAAGCAGGGTCCCTGCTGAGCAGAGAGCCCAATGCAGGGCTCGATCCCAGGACCCTGGGATCATGACCTGAGCTGAAGACAGAGGCTTTAACCCACTGAGCCACCCACGTGCCCCAGCCACAGCTAACTTTTAAGTGTGACATATAAGAAAGATGTTTTAGGTTGGAGAAGGCTGGTATTCCCCCTTCCATTTTGGTGAAGAGTGGATTTAAGGATCCAGAAAGTCTATCTTCTGTCACTACAAAAATTTCGTGGTCTGTATAGTTCAGTGAAAGTACCCATAATTTATGCAACATAAGAAGTTAGAATATAATCAGTATTGAGGCCTCCAAGAACTATCATAACCTGAACAGCAGTACTCAGAGAAGAAACAGTTTGTAACTTAGGCCAAGTATGTCAGGTATACACACCCTTTACTGGGCTCATGCCAGTATCACTCCAACTGCTCCTTTCCTAAGAAGGTAATCTACTCATTGAGTTTGGCAGCAGGATACTGCTGGACTTTGAACATCTGTGAAGTTCAAATAGCAAATCATTATACATGAATAGCTAACTACTATACAAACAACGTAAAACTATTATCTCATTATCATGGCTTTTATGTAAAATTACACACTACATTTTACAATTTACACATTTAACTAAGAAAGACAAACACCTAAACAGTATTAAATTGGATCTATCTATACACCTAATCAATAAGCTATCCCTAAGCCAATCTAATGGCCATTCTATACATTTCCAAAGTATGAATGGCACATAAATATTCTACTATGCTGTGAATATATTTGTTTTAAAATTCACATCAGTATAGGGCACCTGCCTGGCTCAGGTGCTAGAGCATGTGACTCTTGACCTCAGGGCTGTGAATTCACATCCCAAGTTGGGCACAGCTTACTTAAAAAAAAAAAATTCACAATAGTTTAACTTATAGTGCTTTAAAAGAATAGACACAAATAAACCCAAATTTGAACAGATATGCCACCTGAAACTATAGATGCCATAACACCACATAAATCTAAAACTATAACCAGATACACTTGGTTCTTTAACTATTAGAAAGCAGTTGTCTTTTATATGTATTCTATATAGGGATTGATAATCTAAATTTAACATTGGGGGCACCTTCAACTGCGCTGTAGCAATACATTTAGCCTTGGGCGGGGGGGTGGGGGAAGGCTGGTACATTTTACTTTGATAAGACTACAGGGACACAACACCTGGGTGGCCCAGTCAGTTAAACATCTTCCTTAGGTTCATGTCATAATCCCAGGTTCCTAGGATCAAGTCCTGCTGGGCTACTTGCTCAGCAGGTAGCCTGCTTCTCCCTCTGCCTGCTGCTCCCCCTGCTTAAGCTCTCCCTCCAACAACAACAACAACAACAACAACAACAAAAAGACTACAAATTTATTTTCAGGAAAGATACAGTACTGGGGGTACCTGGGTAGCTCAGTGGATTAAGCATCTGCCTTCGGCTCAGATCATCTTCTCAGGGTCCTGGGATCAAGCCCTGCACCTAGCTCCCTGTGAGCACGGACCCTGCTTATTTTTTTTTTGCTCCAGTACCTTATTATTATAAACCTTCCCGATATTGTTACCTAAAAAGAGAAATCAAAAGTGTTTTAAAGAATAAACTTTTGGTTTAGAGATTACAAATAATAAAATATATTTAGGACTATTAAAGCACTTACATGATAAGCCTATCCACTTGCTTCTACTTCCATTATTCATACAGAGATCTGAAAAATTAATGACAAAAATCAAGTTGTAGGTCATCAATATGTTTTGATTTTCAAATTAAGATTATGAATTAATATTTTCTTCTCAATTTGCAAAAACACCCACTTACCAAATACTATTAAGAAACTAAGAGTAAATCCACAAATGAAAATCAAGTCTTAATGTAGAACACTCAATCAGGTATTATTTCTCTATTGAATTTCTGACCTTTGGAAATGGAACCCAGACTTGATCTCTATTTTATTTTACTTTCCTCTACTCTACCATTATCCATATTGTATCTGCAATGCCTAGATTATTAAGTAGTTTTTCCTAAGGACTTCCACCATCTGCCAAAGAAAGCTTTCTAAAATGATTGTCTGATTCTCCCTCAGTCCTTTATGTGTTTCCCATAAAAGCTATCAAACTGTTTTCTTTTTTATATTTTTAAGATTTTATTTATCCATTTGGGAGACAGAATGAGAGAGAGAGAGCATGAGAAGGGAGAAGTCAAGAGGGAGAAGCAAACCACCCCCCACCCCTGGGGCAAGCAGGGAGGCAGATGTGGGACTTGATCCCGTCACTCCAGGATCATGACCTGAGCCAAAAGCAGGTGCCCAACCAACTGAGCCACAACTATTTTCTTTTTAAAAAGGGAAGTTTAAAATATCAAGTGTGCCTGAGTGCAGCTATTCTTAATCCTAACCAAGTAAAGCCTTTGTTCTACCAAAGTATGCATCTATTATGGTGTTCACTATAATAAATTATAATAAATAAATTACAATTAATAAATTCACTATAATAAATTATTTAATAAAATCCAATCTAACAAATTAAATAATTAATAAATTAAGTGTACCCTCCTCCCTTGCCCATGGGAGTTGTTCGAAAATCACGTCTTTGTATCTCCACTAGGTGTGAGCAGTCACATTGTAGGCACTGAAATGCTTAAAGTTACACATTTTAAAAAAACTGAAGTCATAATAAAAATTGAAATAATCCTAGTTAACTGGAGGATAAGGCATACTTTTTAAAAACACCGAGAAGACAGCCTGGGTGGCTCAGTCATTTAAGCAGCAACTCTTGACTTTGGTTCAGGTCATGATCCTCAGGGTCATGAGATCAAGCCGGCTTTTGAGGGTGGAGCTTGTTTGGATCCTCTCTCCCTCTGTGAGCATGGACTCTCAAACACTGGATCACAACTGTATCCATTGGGGGCTTCTAATGGTGAGCGTGGTTTATGATTTGGACAGATCAGTAAATCCGAAAACTCAGAAAATACCTAACTTCTGGTCTGGGGGATTAATTTTTTTTTAAAGGTTTTATTTATTTATCTGACAGAGACACAGTGGGAGAAGGAACACAAGCAGGGGAAGTGGGAGAGAGAGAAGCAGGCTTCCCGCCGAGCTGGGAGCCCAATGTGGGGCTCAATCCCAGGACCCCGGGATCAGGACCTGAGCTGAAGGCAAACACTTAACGACTGAACCACCCAGGTGCCCCGAACTTTTTTTTTTTTAATGGAAGCATTGTAATAGGACTTTTTAAAAAAAAAGATTTTATTATTTTATTTGACAGAGAGCGAGTAGAAGCAGGGGGAGTGGCAGGGAGAGGGAGAAGCCTGCTCCCCGAAGAGCAGAGGGAGTCTGATGTGGGACTCAATCCAAGGACCCCAGGATCATGACCTGAGTCATTTAACCAATGAGCCACCCAGGTGCCCTGTTACAGGTTTTCTTAATAAAAGAAGGGCTTCTTCTCTGCAACCGCTACTCAAAACAGCTTCAGAATAAGAAAACTAACATCCTAATTAAAACCAGGATAGCAATTTAAAGCCCTTGTACGTTTCAGACGAGCTTTGTCATGTAATTGTGTCACCTTGGGCAAGTTAATTTCCTCATCTATAAAATAAGGATTATGCACCATTTAAAATGGTATCAAAAACAGGAATACTTAGGCAAAATGAAAATTATAAAATACTGGTGATACCAACAATGAACTACATAACCTTATTAGAAGACAGTACTGTCAATTCTCCCTAACCTGATCTCTAAATACGATGTAAAACCCAATCAGTTTGCAACATGCTTTTTGGGGGTGGTAGGAAATCAACAAACGATTTCTCAAATTTATAGGGGAAAAGGAATTAGAATAGCCCAAACAATTTTGAATAAGTTAGAAGACAAAGCCCACACCACCTGGTCTGAAGACTTACTATATAGATCTAAAGGTCATGTAATAGACATTAATGGAACAGAGGAAGTCTAAAAAGAGACTCACAAAAGATGGTCAATTGACAAAATGAAAAGTAAATCAGTGGAGAAGGACAGTACTTTTTCACAAATGATGCTGGGACAACTGGGACACCTACATGCAAAAACAAACACCAAAAACCAAATCATAACTTGTACCAAATACATAAGTCAAAGTGATCATACACCAAAATATACAACTAGAACTTTCTAGGAAGAAAACAGAAGATCTCTCAGGCTGGTGTAAAAGAGTTCTCAGATACCATACCGAAAGCATGATAACATAAATAAAACTGACAAACTCAATTTCACCGAAATTAAAAGCTTCTGCTCTCCTAAAAACACTGAGAGAATGAAAAAAACAAACTGTAAGGGGAAAATATCTGCAAATCCCCTGACACAGGACATGTGTCTAGAATGTATAAAGAACTCTCAAAATTCCAACAATAAGAAAAAAAACACCCCAAAATGGGCCTATATTGGGGCACCTGGGTGGCTCAAAGTGTCCCACTCTTGATTTCACCTCAGGTCATGATCCTGGGGTTATGGGACTGAGCCCTGTGTGGGCTCCAGCACTTAAGATCTCCCTCTTGCTCTAAAATAATAATAGTAATTTAAAAAATGGGCAAACACTTGAACAGACAATTCAAATAACAAAACTAATTATCTTCTTAAACTATACCAACTCCTCCTTTTAAAAAAGATTTTATTTATTTATTTGACAGAGACACAGCAAGAGAGGGAACACAGCAGGGGCAGTGGGTGAGGGAGAAGCAGGCTCCCCACTGAGCCGGGAGCCCAATGTAAGGCTCAATCCCAGGACCCTGGGATCATGATCTGAGCTGGAGGTAGACACTTAACGGCTGAGCCCCCAGGTGCCCTATACCACACCCCTTTCAAGAGGTAACCACCATATTTATGTATCCTTCCACTCCATAAATATGAAATTTTTTTTAATTTTTAATTTTTTTTTAGATTTTATTTATTAATTTGGCAGAGATCACAAGTAGGCAGAGAGAGAGAGGAAGGGAAGCAGGCTCCCTGCCGAGCAGAGAGCCCAGGACCCTGAGATCATGACCTGAGCCAAAGGCAGAGGCTTTAACCCTCTGAGCCACTCAGGCGCCCCTAATTTTTAAATTTTTTGAAAAGGTTTATTTTACAGAGACAGCACAAGCAGGAGGGGCAATAGAAGGAGAGGGTGAAGCAGGCTCCCCACCAAGCAGGGAGCCCACGGCGTGGCTCAATCCCAGGATCCTGGGATCATGACTTGAACCAAAGGCAGACCATTAATAATCTGAGCCAACCAGGTGTCCTAAACACCAAGTCTTTTAAAAAGTAAATGCTGGTATACTGTGGTTAGTACATTCAGGTTGCTGAAGAGCAAAGGGTCCTTACACATCTTGAGTTTGTGTCTGAGGTATATGATTCGAACATTGATTTTTATTATGTGGAAACAGAATTTTAGAAACAGAATTCACTTAAATAGGGAGTTCAACTATATAATCCATATGGGAAAGGGAATTATTAAAAACTTTTAACCAGGAAAAGCCAACAAGGTTTCAAGATTAATGTATGCTGAGAGAAAAATTCTTAAGACATCACCAAGAACAGGTGCTTGGATGGCTCAGCTGGCTAAGCGTCCCATTCCTGGTTTCAGCTCATGGTTGTGGGGTGGAGCCCCAGGGCTCTGTGCCAGTCTGCTTCAGAGTCCCTCTTCCTCCCTCTCAATTAAGTAAAATCTTAAAAAACAAACAAACAAAAAAAGAGCATCAAGGAAATACTAGTAATTTAGAGAAAGTGAGATGGTATACAAGAACTGGAGGTATAAAGACCTATCACCTTTAGAAGATTGGCTGGTCTTAGTAGCAACCAAGTGACCACAAGATTGAATGCAAACACGTGGATGCCTATAATGTATCATAATGCCAGGAAAGATTAAATATAAACAAGTTAAGTAAGATACAATTCTTTATCCAGTAGGAAAACCAAAAATCATTAGCAAGGTACAGGTTTCCCCTGCCATCTGGAAAAGCAGAAAGTAGACATTTCCTATGAAACCTTTCATAAGCCAAATTGGCATAAGTGAAGAAATTACAATTTATATTGAAAAATTTTTGAACATTCCCAGACCCCCAAAATAACCTTTCTTAGTCCTTTCCGATACCTCAGCATACATCTTGCTAACAGATGCACAAAATATATTGAGATAAAAGGCAGATGATCATAGACACAGTTCAAAGGTGTGGCAGTTGGATGCAGAGCGCTGTTCTCACTGAAGACGCCTTGCACTTCCACTCTCCCTGCTAGGGTACATGTTTTAACAGTTTGCTGCAAAACACAATGAACAATTTTTTTTTTTTTTAAAGATTTTATTTATTTATTTGACAGACAGAGATCACAAGCAGCAGAGAGGCAGGCAGAGAGAGAGGAGGAAGCAGGCTCCCCGCTGAGCAGAGAGCCTGACGCGGGGCTCGATCCCAGGACCCTGAGATCATGACCTGAGCTGAAGGCAGCGGCTTAACCCACTGAGCCACCCAGGCGCCCCACAATGAACAATTTTTGCTTTTTGCCTTTTTTGGTAGCACCAACAGGTACCGATGTAGGTCTGTCGGTAAAAAAGAAGTGCAGGGGCACCTGGGTGGCTCAATTGGTTAAGGGTCTGCCTTTGGCTCAGGTCATGATACCAGGGGTCCTGAGACTGGCTGGCGTTGAGCAGGGAGCCCAATTCTCCCTCTCCCTCCCTCCCAGCTCCCCCCCCCCCCCCCCCCATTCGGGCTCAATAAAATCTTTAAAAAAAAAAAAAAGTGGCAGAATATGAACTTTGGTGGGTTTGGATTTTTAAAGATTTTATTTTTAAATGATCTCTACCGTGAGGCTCGAACTTACAACCCTGAGATTGAGAGCTGCATGCTCTACCAACTAAGCCAGGCAGGTGTCCCATGTGTGCATGTTTTAGTGTTGTGATATACACATACACACTGAACTACAAATGTGTATGTTGGGAAGGGGGAGGAAGATAAATTCTGACAAACAAGGGAATCTAGGACAATTTCCTAGAGATCTGGCGGATGAGATCTCCAATCAGTGAATTTAGGAGAAAAACTATAGATGTCAATAATTAGCAGGAAAAAACTTCTGAGATGCCAATAATCAAAGTAAAAAAGGGCTAATCTATATATAAGATTGTCAAGAACAGAATCTAAATGACAGTGGGAATGCATAACGGTTTTTCCATCCGAGTCAAAGGACTAAGAATTCTCCAAAGATCTGAATTTATAAGTTCTGAAATAAGGCCCAGGATTCGTATTTTGAACAAATATCTGGTGTGATGCTTGTGAATACAGTAAAATTTGAGAATCGCTGATTTGGATTTAGTAAAAGGAAAATATAACAGACAGGGTTTCAAGAGATGTGATTTCTGTAATAAAACAAAATGGAGAACAAAGTTGCAGGGCATGATGGTTACTGATGAAAACCTCCTTTCACTGGATTTATTTTTTTAAAGATTTATTTATTTGAGAGAGAGAGAGAGATCACAAGTAGGCAGAGAAGTAGGCAGAGAAGCAGGCAGGGGGAGGGGGAAGCAGGACCCTTGATGAGCAGGGAGCCCAATGCTGGGCTCCATCCCAGGACTCTGAAACCACGATCAGAGCCAAAGGCAGAGGCTCAACCCACTAAGCCACCCAGGCACCCCTTTCACTGGATTTCAAAGAAACATAGGTCTTAGCAAAAGGCACGCATGCGCACTCGCACACACACGCAGAAATAGGAACAAATACTTAAACAATGAAAAGGGGCGGTTCTGGGGGTCCTGGAATCAAGCTCCGCTTGGGCTCTCTGCTCAGCGGGGAGCCTGCTTCCCCTCTCTCTGCCTGCCTCTCTGCCTACTTGTGATCTCTCTGTCAAATAAATAAATAAAATCTTAAGGAAAAAAAAAAGGGACATTTCTGGTAGAAACTTCATAGTAGATGGTTTCAAATCTGATTCAGCATCAGTTTCCTGAATATTTCCAACATGAGGGTGGACAAAGAGCATAAATGCACAAGGACCAAACAGCATCATTCTTATTTTACTGACAGGTCAAGAAAGAGAAACCTAGCTCTGACTTAAGGACAATCAATTAGTAAATTTAAGTCAATTTAGTCAAATAAAATTTTCAGAACTTGGTTCCCACTGCAAAAGAACCTTAACACAAGATTCCCTTACCAGCAATATGAGGGGATTCTGGTTTACATTGAAAGTATGTTCCACTAACACATTAACACCTAATTAGAAGTTCATTTCACGAGAAAAAAGTAACAGACAGGGCCACTTAGTTGGGAGAGCATGCAACTTTTGATCTCAGGGTCTTGAGATGCATCCCCATGTTGAGTGTAGAGATTACTCAAATAAACTTAAAAACAACAACAACAACAAACCCCAAACCAAAAACACATAATTCATCCCGTATAACTAAATGTTCTATTTACTCATAATTTCAGTTGTAAAAGAATTCTTAGAATCATTTCACTGCAAACTTAGCCTGCAAAGATACTCAATATTCACAATGCAGCCAATTTCTTCTTGAATCACCATTTGAACTTTCACCTGTCCCTACTGAAAAAGGAGTAAATGTGTGGCTGAATGAAGTTTTTCTGTAATTCTAGAGGAAAAGTCTACTAGAAATGAACATAGATCCTTCCTTCAGAGGCAATATAATGATTCATTCACTAACTGAAATACATTTGACATGGAAAGCCTAAAGGCAAGACACAAAGTTGGCAAGTCATGCACTAATTATTTCTGACAACAAAAAGTTTCTTTTTCTTCCCGGCAACCCTCTCTTCCAGGATATAAAGCCAAATGAAGCTTTCTGACAAATGACTTCACTTGTAAACACGATGTGCCATCCCCTCATCCCCACCCCATCTAGATATCTGGGTGGCTTCCAAACTGAAATTCAGGGGAGATGCTTTAAACATGAAACTCAGGCTTGTCTACTCTAAATCCATTCTTTCCCCTAAAAGGAAATCTGACAAAACAGGAAGTACTTGGCAGCATATAGAAGCAAGTTCTGTAGCTTAAGTATTTACTGGTAACAGACTAGTTTTTCGTGACTGTGTAATAAAATGCAGAACTTCACATATAAGAGGAAAAAAAATCTGCCTTGGTTACCAAGGTTTCCTTGGCAATTTAAAGGTCTTAAGGACAGTATCACACAGTACACTGAGGAATAAAAAACGGGAAGATGGCTTTTATTTTTGTTAAATTCTTTCAAATCCACTCCCCCCATCCTGTCTGACCAAGATCCAGGCCACCAAAATTATACAAACACTGGAGGCAGTTTTAGGACTGCACATAAAACTAAGAAACACAAATATTATAAAGAGAAAAATAACATTTTTGGTTTGGTTTGAGGGAGTCAACTTGGGAGAAAAGATTTTGTTTTATGCTTCCACAGGATTGGATAGCCCTGAATACAAATAAACATAAATCCCTAAGTGGGCCATTACGATGAGCAGACTCAGTAACACACTACGAAACAAACCATAAGCCAACGAAAATAAAGAAAATAAACCCCACTCCATGATGTCTTTCAGCTGTTCCCTCTATCCTGCCCCAACACCCACAGTCCAATTCCCTTGCTCTTAAAACTGGAAGTATCTAGGTAAGACTTTCTATCTCATTCTATCTTAAAACTTTTAAGCTATCATACTTATGAGTATAGTATACTAACAAATGATGTAAGGCATTATTATCTAGTCCATTTTTCCCACCTAAAGAGCAGGCTGAGATCCACAGTAAGTCATGAAATCAATTGTTAGTCATAACAGTTGTTTTGTTTTTGTTTTTAAAGTGAACTAACAGAAAATATTGGAGAACACTGTACTTTCATTTGCTATGTGTGGGCAGTACACACAAACACAAAACAGAAATTTCACTATAATGAAATTAGTTACTGATCTTCCTTAGCTATTATTTCAGCTATCTGTTTTACGGAACAATGAAAGCAATTAGAATGCCTATAAACTACAACAGTGAGGCAGACAGGACATTAAAGCTTCTGTCAGAATTTGATCTGATGCAATAGGAATTCCATGGGATAAGAGTAGCAGTAACCTCCCTAAGTGATAAAATTAATGGGTCATGCCTGATACACTGGATTCAGATTCTCACAGGTTGTTAAGTATCAGTTAACCTTCGGGGACACACAGATATTAGAAGCACGCTTGGTAATTCTTACTTGAAAAATATGGTGCTGGATTGGAACTACCAAGTATATTAAGAGCTGTTAAGTATCTAGCCCTGTGCCCTTTATCTCTAAAATCAGACACTCAAGCAGAGTAATGTATCCCAGGTCACAACCAAGAACAGGCTTATGATTAGAACACAGAACATATGGTTTTCAAATGCAGTGTTCCTATATTAAAAAGATGCTTATTCAACATCCCAGTGAACTATTATAGAAATTTGAGAACTTCTGAGCTAAGAGTACATATTTGCCACTTTAGCTTTATGAATGCCTAATATGAGCCTGATATATTAACTTATCTAATTTCTCATCATTCCCATTTCTTCTAAATCTAGAGGTCGAGACCCTCTCATTTCAGTAACTCAGGATCAAGTAAGTGTCCTCATGAAATATCTCACCCAGTTCCTCTTCTGATTACCCCTACTTTTTTTTTTTTTTTTTTTTTTTTACCCCTACTTTTCATGCCTAGAAGCACTATGGTGATAAGAAAAATTTTACTTGTAAGTGAAATTATGGACTGAGCCAGGTGGCTTATATGTTCTGTCATGACAGCAGATGTACTCTAAGTCCTGGCCAAACTTTTCACAAATTTGGACCACTGGTGATAAGGAAGATTTGTGGGTGGGCAGATCTGTGAAAAATCAGTTACTTCAAACCAAACCAAACCTCCAATCCCTCTGTGCTTAATTAGAGATACCGCCTTTTAAACAAACAGCATGAAAACATTCCAGTGAAAACTCCTGACCTGTGGATAGCCGCCCCCCCTCCACCCAGTGCTCTACTCCCTACATGTTCCTGAATCTGACTTAATTCTAAAACCTCAAGTGATCTCATTTTAAGTAACTGATCAGGCAAGATGTTCCTAGTGTACAAACACTGACAAAGCATATTTTCACTGGCATGCATCTATTAAATATTACCTTTTAAACTGCTATCCATTTTATAAGCTTTCACTCCACAATTGAGGGCCTACAAGTGCCAAGGTTTGTTATAGGTTCTAAACTTACAAAGGTGGATAAAGTACAGTTCTCAATCTGTAACAATGTCCTAACTTAGTGAAGGATATCTAAGTGAATAAAAAGCTACAATGTAAGATAAAGTGACAGGAATCATGTTAAGAGAAAATACATGAAATTCATACGGACACATTACCTAAAGCTGTAGAGGTCATAAACAGAAGTTTCACTTAAAAAGCAGTGTTTGGGGGCGCCTGGGTGGCTCAGTGGGTTAAGCCTCTGCCTTCGGCTCAGGTCATGATCCCAGGGTCCTGGGATCGAGCCCCGCATCGGGCTCTCTGCTCAGCAGGGAGCCTGCTTCCTCCTCTCTCTCTCTGCCTGCCTCTCTGCCTACTTGTGATCTGTCTGCCAAATAAATAAAATCTTTAAAAAAAAAAAAAAAGCAGTGTTTGAATATGTATTAATAAAGGAACATTCTAGACTGTGGGAAAAGTATGAATAAAAACAAAGACTAGGGAAAACACAGTTTGTACAGGGGAACCATGGACACTTTTTGTGTTACTACAAATTAGTCTGGAGAGAGAGGTCTAGAATGAGAGGCAAAGAGTCTAAAAGCTTTATTTCTGTATATAAATATAATGTATTCTTCTAAAAGCTGTCGGAGTGACAGTACGTAAAAGCATTAGACACACTAACACCGTCTACTATCTGCTTCCTAAATGCTTCACATCATTCTAAGCACTTTACATGTATTAACTCATTTAATACTAATACCAACATAGGGCAGTTTCTACATATATTATCCCCATTTTACAGATGGGGCAGAGAAGTTAAGAAACCACCCTTCTCACAAAAAGCCTGGCCACACAGGGCGCCTGGGTGGCTCAGTGGTTAAGCCTCTGCCTTCAGCTCAGGTCATGATCTCAGGGTCCTGGGATCAGGTCCCACGTCAGGCTCTCTGCTCAGTGGAGAACCTGCTTCCTCCTCTCTCTCTCTCTCTCTCTCTCTGCCTACTTGTGATCTCTGTCAAATAAATAATATCTTCAAAAAAAAAAAAAAAAAAAAAAGCCTGGCCACACCTACACATTCGAAAGCTGGAATTATCTTCTTTGCTATCCCTGAACTATTTTTTTTTTTAAGATTTTATTTATTTGTTAGAGAGAGAGAGAGAGAGAGCATGAGCACAGGTAGACAGAGTGGTAGGCAGAGGCAGAGGGAGAAGCAGGCTCCCCGCTGAGCAAGGAGCCTGATGTGGGACTCGATCCCAGGACGCCGGGATCATGACCTGAGCCGAAGGCAGCTGCTTAACCAACTGAGCCACCCAGGCATCCCTCCCTGAACTATTTTTAAAAGCTATCATTCTAATGGGGGGCATGGAGAAGACCTAAATCCCGTAAGTAGTTCCAATCACTTACTCTTTAAAAAGTAAAAGGTATTGGGGTGCCTGGGTGGCTCAGTGGGTTAAAGCCTCTGCTTTCAGCTCAGGTCATGATCCCGGGGTCCTGGGATCGAGCCCCGCATTGGGTTCTCTGCTCCGCAGAGAGCCTGCTTCCGCCTCTCTCTCTTCCTGCCTCTCTGTCTACTTGTGATCTCTGTGTGTCAAATGAATAAATAAAATCTTAAAAAAAAATAAATAAATAAAAAATAAGTAAGAGGTACCAAAGTTAAGGGATTAATAAAAGGAAAGTAATGGAAACATACATATAACCACATACTGCAAACTAAAAATGCTGAAAATGTTATAATACATAAATTTTTCTGAGTGTATTAATTACTTTTCCTCAATCTGTAAACATATTGTTTTGTAACTCAAAGCCAGCACTATGATGGGGAAAATTTTAAATAATCATTTAAATGAGATCAAAGACAATTTTGACATAGGTAACAAAGTGGCTCAAATTTCATAAGCTCATACCCCAAATGGGTTAGGTTTTATAAAAATGGATTAAAAAGGCAAATCAAAAAGAAAAAAAGGAAAAAAATACTGTGATTGATAAGCTGATATTTAAAAAGCTCGTTTTTTCTAAAAATCATAACTCTTCCCTTGCTAAATAGCAGAAAATATAAGATTTTCTAAAGCCCTAAGAAAAAAGGGACTGAAAGAGTAATTGGTAAAAGCTCTTTCTCTTGAAGAACACTCAAAAATTCGCCTAATCCATGTTTTGTCATTTCTAATTTTTTTACATTTCTAATTGTTAATCAGTATAAGTGATAAAACAAAAGTGGTTTCCAAAAACAATTAACATCTTAACTTGGATTTTAGATAGACTCTTAGCTAAACATTCATGTTCCACACACATCACACCTCTCTGTATTTTGCTAAAAGAAAATTAAAACACACAAAATTTAGTCTGATGAGAAAGGAGGGAAAGATATTTCATCCCATATATCTGAACAATTTAAAAGCACACAGGTATTTTTTAAGATGTTATCTTAAAACTGTATTTTTTTTAATAATGAAGAACAACCTCTCCTTTTGAGAATCATCTGGCTTTCCTGTACTTCTTTTACTTACTAATCCACTTTTCTTTTCTAATCAAGTTCTACTGTTTTTTTAAAGTTCATTTATTAATTTAAGTAATCTCTAAAACCAATCAACATGAAGCTCAAACTCACACATCCTGAGATCAAGAGTCACATGCTCTTCTGACTGAGCCAACCAGGTTGTACTTTACAAATCAGAAATAGGAAGGCCTTGATACAAACACTAAAATCTAATTGAAGACTGGAAAGAGAATTCAAAATTCAGGAAACAATGTAAGTAAGGTAGAGCATTTGCCTTGTCCCAATTAGGGATCTCACAGGCACTCTGACAAAAAATAAATGTTTACCAGATGTTTCAAGCTCTAACTAGCATGTTTAAAACTGATTTCATTTTCTTTACTAATCAGTGGCCTTTCCTGACCTTCCAAATTTGTTAATGGTATGAACTATTCCCCCCTTTTTAAAATCTAGAGTGGTTTCCTTTCTACTTTACCTCTGCAATCAAGTAGAGATCAAATTCCTTCTCTTTTTTTTCCTCCCCCCCTCACAGTCTCTTCCTCACCTGTTCCTTCCTCTGTCTCCCCAGATCCTCCTTTAGTTTCAGGCATGCAGATGCATTTTAACAGTATCTTTTTTTTTTTTTTTAAGATTTGGAGAGAGTGCACTAGCAGGAGGGAGGAGTAGGAGAGGGAGAGAGAAATCCAAGTGGACTCCACACAAAGCCCAGAACACTTCAGGGAACACTTAACCAACTGCAGTGCTCCTACTGCGACAGTATCTTAACTGTCTTCCTAGCTCCAATTCCTGTCATTTCTTCAGTCTCACTGGGCACTGTTACCAAATGATATTCCAGTAGTACATCTTGGGTACATTGTACCCCTCTGTGTCTATTCAAAAACCATCAACGAAAATAAAATAAAAACTGTCTGTATGGAAACATTATCTGCAGAAAATTACTTCTAAATATATACTAAACTCAAAGAATTAAGAAATAAAATATCAAGACTCCTACATAAATGGACAGAGATCTTGAAAACTTGTCTCTTACTATGAATCAGTAAGTGAAACTAGAGAAAAAGGTCCCACTTCACTAGTTAACAACAAAAATATTAAAAGGAAAAAGAGCTCAACATATTTTGCACCAGCAAAAATGATTATAATTATAGGTTACCCAGTGCTGATAGGTAACCTAAGGGAGGGAACAATCCTAAAAGAAAGGTCCAAAAGACAGGAGATACTATATGAACATCAATGATAATTCTAACACAATACCAAAAAAACCAGAAACCCAAAAGGCCAGCAATAGAAGAATGAAGTTGAAGGTGAAACAGTTTGATGGAGTATCTTCAGACATTAAAATTATAACAGGGACTGTGTGGTCGCACTGAATGCTTACTACAAGTTAAAGGACAAAAAAAAAAGTTAACCTAATAATAAAGAAAAAATATGCATATGGACAAAGAAAAAGTAAATTTTAAAAATCTGATGTTAGAGTGGGATTAAAAGTGATTTTTTTGGTTTAGTTCCATTTTGATTTATAAAATTTGAGAATAAAACAAAAATAATTTTCATTTCCTGCTCAATCCCAGCTTTCAAGGCCCTCTCAATGTTCCCAAACCTTTACCAAGGATAAGCACCCCATATAATTCTGATGTGCAGCAACTGTAGAAATGCTGACAAGCTGGCCTCACACAATTTTCCCAATGTATTATTTAGTCACTCATCCTCTCCAAACTGGTTTACTCACTACCCCAAACATAACTTTTTTTATGTAACTGAATTCTTAATCACAACTTTCCATCCACTCAGGAAGTCCAAGATCTTCTCTCTTCTAATTTTATAAATTGTATTTTACTAATCTTGAAAGGCCTTCAGTGACCACTAAGTAAATTTCTTTTTGTTCTGCATTACGAAACAGTTTGGCTTGGGGCGCCTGGGTGGCTCAGTCGGTTAAGTGTCTGACTCGTAGTTCAGTTCAGGTCATGATCTCAGGGTTATGAGATAGAGCCCTATGTTAAGCTCTGTGCTGGGTATGGAGCCTGCTTGCCTGCTTAAGATTCTCTCCCTCTCCCTCTGCCGCTCTCTCTAAAAAAACCCCAAACACCAAAACCACAATTTGGCTTTTAAAAAACAATTAGATTTGATTGTATACTGAACTTTGTCAAATCTACTATTCTCATAAGCCCTGATTTAAATCTTTAAAAACTTACCTAAACTGATCAAATCTTTTGAAATAACTATATTAACTTTCCATGTTTAATTGTTTTCTTTTATTAATAGTAAGCTCCTTGAGCATAGATCCTTGCCATGTAGAAACATCACCAGATACCTAGATCAGCTTGAATTCAAATCCTAAAATACGATGTCACTCTAGTTCAAATTATATGTGGAAAACCCCAGTCACCGATGCCTCCATGTGGACATAAAAATCAGCAGTGACTCTTAATTGGGCAAAAAGACTACACAGGGATTGCAAAGATTGCTTTGTTAACAAATAAGCAAATTATGTAACTTTCCAAAAAATAACGAAACCATTGGAAAGCAGGTACATTCAACACAGCAATCTGTTATTATACTTCTCAACACAGACATTTACAGAAACCGTAAGGTGGGACAAATTTTTTATCATTTTTCAAGATACATATATATATGACATACATATATAAAATAGCAACAGCCAATCTTAATTACTAAATAAAAAGTGAGTAAAACTGCATCCAGAAACAGAATTTTCAACAGCAGATCCAGGTCTTTTTTTTTTTTTTTTTTTTTTTTTAAGATTTTATTTATTTACTTGACAGAGATCACAAGTAGGCAGAGAGAGGAAAAAGCAGGCTTCCGGCTGAGCAGAAAGCCTGACTTGGGGATCAATCCCAGGACCCTGGGATCACGACCCAAGCCAAAGGCAGAGGCGCTCAACCCACTGAGCCACCCAGGAGCCCCGATCCAGGTCTTCTAAAACTGAAACATGTTCGGGGCGCCTCGGTGTCTCAGAGGGTTAAGCCTCTGCCTTCAGCTCAGGTCATGGACCCAGGGTCCTGGGATCGAGTCCCACATCGGGCTCTCTGCTCAACGGGAGCCTCCTTCTTTCTCTCCCTCTGCCTGTCATTTCCTCTGTTTGTGCTCTCTCTCTCTGGCAAATAAATAAATAAAATCTTAAAACAAAACAAAACACCTGAAACATGTTACCTCATTTTCCCACAAAATGAAGCTTATTCTAAAAAACAAAAACAAAGACTTCTTTAGATTTGAGTATGCCACAGTCCTCAGAACTTAGACTATTTTATAATCTCCTTAAAAAACAAAGAAACAAAAACTTGGTGAGATCCCTATATGTCAACTATTTTAATGTGGGCTCAAAAAAAAAAAAAATCAGGAAAATGTTCAGCGTTCCATGATTAAAAATCCAGAAATGGGAACACGAATGGATAAATAAATCCATAGAAACGTTCTAATTTTGAGATTTCAGTGTAAAATACTACCTTAGCTAATTACAGAGCTTCATTTGAAGCCTTGACCAAATAAATCATTCTGCTTTCAAAATAGCTTTTCATCATTGAAACACCATTAAAAATTGTGGTGACTTTGATTTTGTAGGGAACATTATTAGTTTGGGCTCACTGAAATACAAAAAACAAATCTGTCATAATGAAATTTTTTTCATTAATACCTAAGAGATGGTCTAATGACCGTTCAGTTAATATTCATCTACAGTCACCCTCCATTAATACATCATAAAATCCTTAAGAATTCTCAATGGGCTCTAAATCTGTATTACATTATCAATTACAAATCAATTCAGTATTAAAAAAATTTTGAGGGCTAAGATAGCATCATCTGTGGAACATAAAAACTAATGTTCTATTACTACTACTAGTAGTAGAAAAGTACTACTGTTAAAACATTAAGATGGTTTACAAAAGCACCAAGAGAATGCACATAAAGATGGAAAACTTTAAGGATGACTACGAGGAAACATAAACGCACTAACTATACCATAAAAACAGTATTTGTTTTTAGTATCCTTTAATGTCACTTCTGTGTAGCAAAATATTCCACTGTACAAATGTCTAACTAGAGTGAAAAATACATTATATTTAAGAAATCACATATAAGGGCCAATAAAAATTCTCATAATTATTTTACTGTATGTGTGACTTAAACATTATAATTCTGCTTGAATAAAGAGACCCAGGGGAAGAAACTGAAAAATAAAGCTGAAGAAAAAACAGAAAGAAAAGAAAAAGGACAACAAAAAATATAAGCAGTAAGAACAAAGCTTTCTGATGGAAACTGTACAAAGACGAAAGACTTAACTGTATAATCCTTTTGGCCTTATGTTTCCACTTCTAGGAATTTATTCCAAATAATCAAAGATATACAGAAAGATCTAGATGCCTAGATATTTTAGCAACAGACAACAACTGTCAGGCACAATCTTTTGTAAAACATGCACAAGGATACCATACATTGTTATCATAGAAAAACTAAGGTATCAGATCATATAAAGTATGGTACATCTATTCTATAGAACACTACGCAACCATGAAAAATGATTTATGGACAAAGTGTTTCCCACGTTCCAAGTATCTTCCATAAAGAAAAAAACACAAGGGATAAAATGAGTACAGTACTAGACTAACCTTTATTTTATAAAACAAAGCTGATGAAAAAGAGAAACCCTTCTGTATTATATAGAACTACAGTATAAACTGTAATTAACTTTTGGTGGAAAGAATACAAGAAACTTTTGTTTTCTTTTTTGGGCTTTTTAGTAATTTCCCAATATCCACTGACATGCATTATTTGTATCAGATAGTAAGTTTTAAGTTGGGTAGTGGAATTATAGGTGATTACCCCCTGGACAGTTCAGCAGTATTTACTGTTTTATTAAGAAAAAATAAATCACTTCTTTTCAACCTTTACTGACATATCTTGTCTATATGCCAATTTTTTTAATTAGGAAGAAAAAAATCATGGAAATATTAATATTATGCTGTGATAAACATGTTAAAGATTTAAAAATTCAGAAATAGGAAGTACATAAATAGATAAAATTCATAAATATGTACTAAATTTGAGATTTTATTCTACAAGATCACATCCGGAAGCTAATTATACAGATTCATCTGAACCCCTGGTCAAACCAAGCTTCTTTTAACCATGGTTCTTCCGTTTTTGCTATTTATGGCTCTACTGGTACACAGCACTGGTCCATAAAAACTTTTCCACCCAGTCTACCTAATTTTAAACATTTTTACAGAAATTATAACTTACCTCAGTAATACTTAGGATATTTCACTGAAGGTCTTGTTTTCTTCAGACCAACTGCCAAAAAACCGCCAATAAATTATTAAATCACACAATCGTTTCTAGTCTGGAGACCTAACAATATGGATCAATTTGAGCAACAGGGCTCGAAAGAGAGACAGAAAGAGAATAATTTTAAGCAAGTATCCAGACCAGTGTGCCAAAAATGCCTCATTCCACTCTCTTAAGTAATTTTTAGAAAAATCACTGCTGTGAATGAAAATTTTAGTTGGACAGTTTTTCTTTTTGAGTAAATTTACTCAACGTAGATTCAACGATATTTCACATTTTTAAAATTTCATTCTTTAAAACAACTTGCCAATTCAAATTCCACTTCACCATTTCAAATGTGTTTTAACAGAACACAACGATTCTGCTAAAAGCACAAAATCAATGGCTGCCCTGACCAAAGTTCCTATCGGGGAGGTCCTCTTATTTAAAGTGTTCTCAGTCCCTACAAAACCACCACCATTTCCTTTCAGAGCAGCATCAGCCTCGTGCTGAATGGCACAGGCCGCCTATCTAAGGTTAGAGTAGCAGAGCCTGGGCTAGGTATCCAGTTCCACACCCCGCAGATTCCTGCAGTTTCCCCAACGCTTAATCCTGTGAGGAGCACGCGGAAATCTCTCTCCCCACGCAGATGGGTGTAAACAACTTGGCCTTCCCCGCGTTAATTAAGGAGGCGCCCACAGCAGGTGGCACTTGGCAAGAAGATATGACAAGCTCCTGAAACGCACTTCCAAAGGGAGGAAGAACTGATCGGAAAGCAGACTCCAGAAAATCCCTGGAGAGGCATGCAAGGAACCCGGCCGGAGAAAGAAACCTGCACATCTCCTCCGCCCCTTTCTCTCTCGCGGCGGGAGAGAAAGCCTCGCCCCCTTTCAACCCGCCCGCCTCCCCGCTCCCCACCCCGCCGCAGCGAGACCTTACTTTGCCATGGCCGCCGCGCGGCCCGTCCACTTCCGGTGCCGGTGCCTCTAAAGCTGCGCCATCCCCCAGTCCCTCGGACATCCACAGCTTCCAACCGACCTTTTTGACACGTCCCCGACTCCTCCAACCTTCACCAGGTGCTGTCCTGGAGTAAACAGCTGATAGGTGCCGCACTAAAATGAAGCTACAAGATAACGCCCCGGTTCTCCTCTCGCCAGAAACATAAAATGCGATAGAGCTGCGACCACCACCGCTCAGACAAAATGGCGCCGAGAAGCCGGTTTAGCGCAGGCGCCTTGGAAAGACCCTGCCCCGCCCCCGTCCAAATCCTGGCCGCAGCTCCGGGTTCGGTTTCCATGGGACACTTCGCCGCCAATCCTCTTGCCGAACTGCTCTTCCTGACCCCTCAATTTACCAATCAGTGCTCGGTCAAGCACATCCGGAGTCGTATCAACCAATCATTTTTCAGGACCTGCTTACTCAATACCCGATTCTCCAGTAACGTTAGCCTTCGGAGACAGCCAATCATAAGTGGAAGATGTCCTACCTGCTGTTTTTCGCACCAATCCGTGAAGTTTCACAGCTACATCCAATGAGGACGGCAGGTAGCGAGCTCCAATCCGAAGCTCTTCGGCGTCATGAGCAGCCAATAGGAGTTCGTGTAGAAGCGAGTCTGCTCAACAGCTTGTTATTTGGTGGATTGTGGCAGTAAATCGGGCGAGTGGGGAACCGGGCGCAGGAACTGCCGCCACGGCCGGGAGTGGTGCTGCCCGGACGGGGGCCCACGGGGGTCAGTGGGGCGGAGGACTCGGGAGCTGACAGCGCGCACTTCACCCGCAGTTGGTAGGTGGTGAGAAGGGAAGTGGGGGATACTGAGTGGACGAAGCGGCAGTAGCAGCAGCTCGTGCTGCTGCCCGGGGTCCCGGTGCAGTTGGAAGCTTCGGAGGTGGGGAGGGGGTGCTGGGCAAGCGGTGCGGCGAGCGCAGGGGAAGGGGCAAGTCGTAGAGCAGCGGCAGCAACTGCAGGAACCGCCGCCGCAGCCACCTCCTCGGCGGCTTCCCCGGGAAAATGGCTGTGGGGCTGGCCGCGCCGCTAAGTTTGCTTCCGCGCGGTGAGGAGCGGGCTGCTTGGGGGAGCCGGTCCCCAACTCCGCGGCGCGTCCTCCCCCGTGGAGTCCGTGGCAGGACCCGAAGGGCCGGGGGCAGGTACCTTTCTGGGCTGTACAAAAAGTTGAGGCGGGCGCGGGGAGGAGGCGGCGGCTGCCGCTGTGCGGCTCCCCTCCCCTCCCACACCCTCTCCGGGCCACCTCCCCTCCTCCTCTCCGCCCCCCCTCAGCCCCCTCCCTCGCGCGGGTCTCCCCTCACTCTCGCGCCTCCCGGCTGAAGGCCGCGGCCCCTGCCCCATCGGTGGAGAAGCGCTTCTCCTTTCTGACATGGTGCAGAGCGGAGGAAGGAGAGCAATGGCGCCGTGACACTCCGCTGCCGCCACCGCGGGCCCGGGGCGGGCCGAGGGGGCCGAGCGGCGGAGGCGGGGCGCGGGCCGAAGTCGGGGTATCTGGGGGGGCGGCTGAGCGAAAGCTTGGCGACCCTGCCTGGGGGGGACCTGGGGAAGCCCACACGGCGCCCTGCCCTTCTCCAGAGCGCTCGGTCCTGGGGCTCCGAGTTGGGCATTTCGGGTCAAAGTGGCGAGCGAGGCGGGGGCGCGGTGGGCCGCTGGCGAACTCCGGGGAGGAACGAGCTGCCCTTTGGCGCCCGAGGGGTTCTCGCTGTTTCCTCAGCTCCTGCGTCCTGGCTGCCCTCCGGGGGATCTTATTCTTCGCCGGTGAGGGTTCTGCCCCTCCCCGCTGGCGTTTGTTTACTTTCTTTCCTTGGGTCGCTCCCCTCTGTTGACTGATTCTGTGCCTGTCTTTCCCTTCCCCGTAGTTCTAGCGACGGAGAAGATAGCTCGCTGAGCTGGAACCCCACAGATCACCAGTAAAAATGAAGGTAAGTGGAGTCAGCGCTGCTCCGAACCTCGTGCCCTGGACACTGCTTGTCGTGAGGCTAGTGCTGTGGAATGTCATTTTTTTTTTTTTCTACTCAAAATTGATTCCTTTACTAAGCAGCGCTTTCTGAAAATGAGGACGTGTTGAAAGGGTGAGAAATGATCATTGTGTCTAATGCAGTCAGTCCAGCTCCTCTCTGAAGCAGTTAGCACTTTGGAAAGGCTGGTGCAGCCTTTCCATTGTTGTCCATTGGGCTAGTATTTTTAAACACTTCCTGTGTTGGCAGCAACCTTTGCAGAAGTAAAGCTTTTGTCCTGTTTTGGTTCTTTGGGGGATTTTTTGAAATTTTTTTTTCTTCCACAGTGCCAGTATGATTTTCTAAGGAAGGAATATGTGCATTGTGTAAAGGAGAGGTCATTTCTTCTCTGAAAAATTCTGTAGCTAAAATATTTGAAGGTGAACTGAAACTAATGTTTTAGTTCAGTCATTATAGTAAACATTTTAAAACCAAGATACATTCTTCTGAAGATAGCTAATAGTGCACACGTTGTATGTGATATTTAAAGGGAAAGGAAGTTATAGCATTATGTAGTACAATGGCCTTTAATATTTCAAGTCAGATATTTATTTGCCAAAGTGTTCCTCTTCAATTTGCATTATTTGTAAATGCACTGACTTTAAAAGGTACTTGATTCCTTACTCATTTACTGTTTCATTGTGTTAAACTCTGCAATATAGCATTTCCCCAAACTTTCTCTTCTTATCTTTTGGAAATGACACATTACCTTCTTTAATGTTACTTGGGAAAACTTACTGGAAAAGGAAAAATCATTTCTGCTTGCAAGTGTTATTTCTGAAGTTTACACTGTTACCTTTGTGCTTAGCAATATTGAATCGAGTCTATATGAATACATTTAGTTTTTGAAAAGAAATACGTAAAGTGACAGACTTAGAATAATAATCATTCTGTTACTGCAAGATTAAAATGAATGGCAGAATGAAATTTCGCACATCTTTCAATGTATCATTCTGATCATGGCCATTTGCTAAAAGTAGAAGTTTTTTAGTAAAGCTTATTTTTTTGATATACCAGGAAGATTAGGGTGATAAACTCCGTACAGCCCCAAGTTTTGAGCCATTAGTTCATATATCTGCATTTATCAGCTGATTTAGACTAAGATTTTTTTAAATGTAGATTTCAGCCAATGATTCCCCTAAGTAATGCTCTCCTTATGGAAGGGATTGGCTTCATTTCTTATCTATGCGGTTATACCGTTACCAAAAAGATACTGCTTTAATGTAGCTGTGTTAATAAACATTTAACTACATATTGTTAGCATTAATCTTAATAGCAGTAATTTCTTCTAATTTGAAAACAAAATTTTCAGGCCATAATTAAATAACTTTAAGTTTTATGAGGCACTTGGTATGAATATACCTTTTCTGGTTTGGGAGGCTTTTTTTTTTTTTTTTAACATTTTTTTAAAAGATTTTATTTATTTATTTGAAAGAGAGAAAGAGAGAGAGAGAGAGAGAGCATGAGAGTGGGGAGGGTCAGAGGGAGAAGCAGACTCCGTTGCCGAGCAGGGAGCCCGACACAGGACTTGATCCTGGGACTTCAGGATCATGACCTGAGCCAAAGGCAGTCGCCCACCCGATTGAGCCACCCAGGCGCCCGTTTTTTGGTATTTTGTACTTTATTATTATTTTTTAAGTAAGTTCTGTACCCACCACGGTGGGTGAACTCACCACCCAGAAATGGAGAGTCACATGCTCTACTGACTGAGCCAGCCAGGTGCCCTTGTTTTTTGTTTTCTTTTTAAATATGTTCATTTCTTAAATAAATTGTAGAATTGTTGAAATATTTTGTATCTGGAGGAAAAAACATGATCATATGACCTTACTGAAACTTCTCAGTTAAAACTTAAAATGTTTTGTTGTCAGGACATAGTTTATAGTAGTAAAGGAATGTAATTGCTTGCTTTAGGGGTATTTTTCAAATTATTAATGACATTAATAAACTATAATATTAATGTTCTTACTACTTTAAATATAGAACCTTTTAACGAATGAGGTTTGAGGTTGGAGTAGGGGAGAATAGTAGTGACATTCACATTTTATGTTCTTCCATCAGGCGGCGGATGAGCCTGCCTATCTGACAGTGGGAACTGATGTCAGTGCCAAGTACCGAGGTGCCTTCTGTGAGGCAAAAATTAAGACTGTGAAAAGGCTGGTAAAAGTTAAGGTAATTTTTTTTTTTTTTTAATTTAAATGCAACCTGTATTGAAGAGAATTCGGGATGGGGACACTGCAAATCAGCATTTTATTGAGTCATTTTTATGTGAAAGGACTGTTGTATACAAAACTATAGGAAAAGCACATTAAAAATTACGAAATAAGGAACTCAAAATGAGAAGTTATTCCAAAATGCTTCTCTGAAAATACAATGTTTATGAGACTTATATTTGGCTCTCTGCTGTTGTGGCATGTTTACTTAGGCTGTGATCTATTTTCTTCTCTTTCATAATGTTCAGGTAGAGACGATATCAAATGATTAGGAAAAATAATATAGTTGAAATTGTTTTTAAGACATTGTTAAAAATGATTTAAGAATTTTATTTTTAAGATGCTTTTATGACCAGAAAAAAAGTCACCACATTATTCCTGTGCAATATTTGGAAATACAGAAAAGTACCAAAGGATTAATACCCATAGCTTACCTCTCAGAAACTACTATTAACATTTTTGTGTTTCTGTCCAGTAGTTTTCCTATATAAATGTTTTTAATAATCTTACTTAAATTACAAGTGTAATCCATGTTTATTATAAACATTTTTAACATTATAGAGCTGTATAGTAAAGTTCATGAATGTCCTCTTTGATACTACTCCAGAGAGATTCAATATGGCCTGTCAAATACTGTACAGTGCCTACCATAACAGTATTATTGTTGTTGTTGTTGGATCATATTGTAGTTTCAGTTTTGCAGTTTGCTTTTCACTTCCATATCTGATCTTTTCTTACAAGAATTAAGCACCATAAAAGAAGGACATGTTAGACTTGTTCTATCCTCAACACTAGAGTAGTGCTTGATACATAGTAGGACACTATACATAGTAGGGCACTCAGAATATGTTGAATGAGTAAATGACCTGGAGCAGTTAATCTCAGAGTGTGGCCTTGGACCAGCAGCATCATCCTTATCTGGGAACTTGCTGGAAGTGCAAATGTTCAGGCCCAGACCCAGACCTACTGAGTCAGAAACTCTGTGACTAAGGTCCAGTGATTGTATTTTAACAAGTCCTTCAAGTGTTTCTGCTGCATGTTAAGTTTGAGAACCATTGAACTAGAAGAATATGATTTGTGTAGCAGATAAATAGATTTATCTGTGATTATTATGAGATATCTTTTTAAATTTTGATCTGATGAAATTTTTCTTCAGGAATTGTTACAATATCATTTGACGTTTATTCATTTCAATTGGCCTTTTTTACTGTGTCAGCTATATGGGATTTGATTACTGAATATTTACTTGGATTTCGTTGAGAATTTAAACTTTCTGTTAATATTGTGGCTCTTGATATATTTATGTAAAATCGGTACAGTGATGGGGGAGGATGTGTTATACATTATAGGGAATTTCAGTTTTCATATTTTGAGTACTTGCTCTGTGTGCATGATTATTACATTGTACATTTGGGAGGATTTATAGTAAAAAAGAGTTCTTATTTGTCACTGAACTACCTATCATGATTATTTAGGTTGTGTTCTGGTTTTAATTTACCTTGAATGTGGGCAATAAAAGTTTGATACTGTTTTTTATATACTTTGTGACAGAACCTTTTATAACTTGATAAAAAAGAAGGCAGCTTTAAACTTTTACAGTAATCACTACAAATTATAAATCTCACATAGTTCATTAATTCAGCAAACATTTATGAAGTGCCTGTAATATGCACTGACATTTGCTAACTGCTGAGGATATAATGGTGAAGGAGGATTCTAGCCCTCAAGGAACTCACAGTTAATGAGAGAGACAATAAACACAAATATAAGACAATATAATAAGTAAAACAGGAGTAAGCCCAGGATGGTAAGAACATGTAGATTTAAGACTTCAGACTTCATAAACATGTTGTTTTAAAAGTAATATGCAAATTATTGTGCAAAAAAATGTTTTCCAGGTACTCCTGAAACAGGATAATACTACACAATTGGTGCAAGATGACCAAGTAAAGGGTCCTTTAAGAGTACGTATGTTCTGCAGTTTAAAGTTTGTAATGATAAATCACAAATACATATGGTCAATTACTGAATTTTACTTTCATAGATAGTTTTAAAATTTATAAGAATGTTAATCAGAAAATAAAAATACAAATGAAGTGTTAATAGAGTTAGTATAAATTCTATTGCACTAGCTGTATCCTTAGTTTAGAAAGATAAATCATCTTACCAGAGGGTAATTTAGTATATATCGACATGAGTTTTCAGCCACCTTTTGTTTTGATCTCTTGGATTGAATATCTTAGCATTGTCGTCAGAGATATTTAGCCTGCTAAGTAATATACTAGTATCATAAATTGGAATCTTTTGTCGTTCTAACGTTTCAAATAAAGTATATTTACTTCATAATTCAATTTAGTGGATACCTATATTGTGTTTTCCATCCATTTCTGGCCATTTTTGATGTAATAAATCTTTGTTATGTCAGAGTACCACTTCGATTAATATCTCATTTATCTGATATATCTGATGTGGAAGCTGAAAGAAGGTCAACTGGTCCATCCCTCTCTCTCCAGGTGAACCTTTATCTAAAAGGTCCCTTAAAGACGAATGCTGAATCCAATATTCAGTATTTCTGTGAAAGAAAATTGGAGCTACTTGTGTTATCTTACGGTTTTCTGGTTCTTGCATTCCACAATTTCCTTGAAGGCAATGTGATGTAGTATAAAAGCTCTGAAGTAAGACTTAAGAGACTGGGTTCTTGTCATCTCATCTGAGCCATAGTATTCAATGTGTAAAATAAAGGTAATAATAACCTTACGTGTATCAAAGCATTTTGAGGTTCAAATTGCATGATAAATACATGAGCACTATAAATGATAAAGATCTAAGTCAGTGTGAACTAGAATTATCGTAGGTATTTTTTTCTTTTTAACCCAGGTCATAAAGTTGGTGGGAATGATTTGGTTTATTTAAATTTGGTAATAAGATTTTGATACTGGGTTTTAGGTTGGAGCTATTGTTGAAACAAGGACAGCTGATGGATCCTTTCAGGAGGCTATTATCAGCAAGTTGACAGATGCTAGTTGGTACACTGTGGGTAAGTAGTTAATTTAATACATGGAATTTAATTTGGGATTGCATATACCTGTATTTTGTAAATACACTGAATTATGTTGACAGAGAAATATGTATTCTTTACTGTCAGTTTACTTGATATAGTTGTTAAAATTTTAATGACACCTGCAGGCAACAAAAATAATTACCTCTTTGGTCACTTGGTACTATTTCATCCAAGAATGTACTTCTTTTTTAGGCTACCTAGATTATTTCTTTTTAAGAAAGTTAAGTTATATGGTTATTTTCTTCCATTAGAAGGTTGATACAAGTTAGTATTATAACTAATCAGACTTTTTTACCTTTCCTGTAATTACAGTCAAGATTGTACAGTTGCAATCTTTTATTGTATTGCTGCCTGTTTTACATAAGGGTAATACAGATGTTACCACAGAATTTAAAGCCTAAAAAAATTCTAATCAGAGTAGATTCAAGTCTAGATGATCATAGCTTAATTTTTGATTTTTTGATCCAGTCAAGTCTCCGTACACCTTTCAGGAAAGATACGTGTGCTACTAATGAGAATGCATACTTAACATTCCATGCATAAGCTTATACTGGCTATAAAAAACTTTATTGCCGTGAGTAGCAACAAGTGTCTTAATACATGTAAACTAAAACCTAAATGTAGTAGTTACATAGTTGCTGTCATTATGTTGATAAAAATAACAATGATTAACATTTCCAAATCTCTTCTCAGTACATTGAAACTACACAGTCCTGTGGATAATAATCCAGTCCTTTGTTTTACACTGAACATCTATACCATTGTTTGGTTTTTACATTTATGTCCTGGTATAAGTGATGTAATTATGGTGTGGTTTCCTTAAAGAAGGAAAATAAATGATCCTATAGGTTTACTTTTAGTTTACTTGAATTGTTGCTTTGAGTAAAAATCATTCATCTTCCGGTGATGCTCAAAGCTGTGAAGTACATGCTTTGGTTAAAAATTGTTCTTCCTGGGGCGCCTGGGTGGCTCAGTGGGTTAACCCTCTGCTTTCGGCTCAGGTCATGATCTCAGGGTCCTGGGATCGAGCCCCACATCCGGCTCTCTGCTCAGCGGGGGAGCCTGCTTCCTCCTCTCTCTCTGCCTGCCTCTCTGCCTACTTGTGATCTCTCTCTGTCAAATAAATAAAAAAAAATCTTTAAAAAAAAAATTGTTCTTCCTAGGTCTTAACTCTGCAGTTTTTATTAGCAGTAACAATTTGTTCTATGTAACTACTATTTTCTAACCATTTTTGTTCTTGAACCTCCTAGAAATTGATGTTGGTTCACAACAGTGCTGGTATTCTGAACTACTTATTTTTAGGTAGCTTAGTTTTGGCTGTTGATAGTTGTTAGAGATTTAAAACTAAGTTTAATCTTAACTCTTAGAGATCAAGTAAATACAATTTTACTATATTAAACCAGTGGTAAAAATTACAGGCATTCATATATGCAAAATTATGCAAGATTATATGATGCATATTCAAATACTAATATTGCATCCTCTTTGGTGCTTAATATCGAGGCTTCATTGACAGTACTTGTGAAGTTTTACTGATATAATGCTTATGCTTCTGTAGAAGCGATACTTTTCAGGTTTTCACATTTTGGGCTTCTGCACTCCAGAATAACAGATCTTTATCCTCTTATGAATGGCATTTTAGCATTTCTAAAAGCTAGTTGCTAGTGAGCATTCTCTGTCGTGATTTTCTATGATGGGTAATTACAGAAGAAATTGTATAATTCTTGTTCTGAAAGAGCATAGAATCTTAATTGCATGTAATTCGTGTATCAAGCATTAGTGTACATAAGAATCACTTGGTGCTTGTTTATAAAAATGAGGATTTGAGGACTTCAAATCTCTTCAGTTTACTAGGTCCTGGGATGGCAACCCAAGAATCTTTCTAATTACATTGGCTGAACTTAATTCAGGTAGTACACATTTAGTAAAATAGTCAATACTTGGAAAAACAGAGACTTATTCAGGAGAAAAATTCAAAATATTTAAGTGTTTTTGCATCTGCATAATGACAGCAAGTGACCTAAAAATTTTAAGATGTTAAAAAGCATGGTTCACTTAAGTATGTTTAATAAAACACTCTGCCCTAAAGAATATTTAGGTCCTGAAGGATGTAGCCCATATAAAGAATGATGAGAGCATAATGAGCCTAAAAGTTGGCAAAATAAAATGTGTCCTCTCTCACAGATCATGAATGTTCTATATTTTTCTTTATTTGAGTGACTACTACCTTTAATTCCTTTTTTCTGAAAATTTTCTTGTTTTCTACTTGCTAGTAAAGTATTATCTAAGTAGAATCAAAGTTACACAAAGTATTAATGATTTCCATATCATTTTTTTAAAATTTTAAATGATCTCAAAATTTGACTCTTAGAAACAAAAGAAAAGAGGATACCATGCTGCCGGTTTGGATCAAATAAGAGTTGTGATCATTGGTGATCAAAAATTATCTGATGAGTCTGATAATATCTTACATACTTAGGTATTTTTTCTGTGATAGTTGAATAGCCAATTTTTAATTGGCTAATATAACCTAATTTTTAAAAAATCTATTAACACCTTGCCCTCTAATATTGAATAATAAATAGCTCCAGTTTATGGATTTTTTTTGTTTCTTTGAGCCTCAGAAATAGTTCCTCTTCCTATCGTAAAACAGTGTTTCTTAGCATAATTTATTCATTTGGCAGTTCTTATCTTTGCCTGAAAGATATGTGTAATGTATGGAAATATGTTACCTGTCTAGTCATTCAAAAGGTATCAAAATTAGGATGGAATTTGTATCTTCACTTGAATGTTGCCATTAACTCCTGGTAAATATAGTTGTCAATAGGACATTCTAAAACTATTCTTCTTTCGCCTTTTTGGAATATAAAAATAACACAGTGTACTTGAAAAATAGGAAAATGTAAAGGACAGAATTGTTATTTTAGTAATTTACATATAAAATGCATATACACATATATGTAATGTATCAAATTTTACCCTAAAATCTATTTGATAATGGGGCACCTTGGTGGGTCATTTGGTTAAGTATCTAACTCTTGGTTTCAGCTCAGGTCAGAATCTCGAGGTCCTGAGATTGAGTTCCGTGTTGGTCTCTGCACTCCGCATGGAGTCTGCTTGAGATTCTCTCTCTACCTCCCCCTTCATGCTATTGCATGCCCTCTATCTCTCTCTCTAAAATTGAAAAAAAGATCTATTTGATTATTTATATATTTTTGCGACAGATGCTTTTTAAGACTCAGGATTTTTTCATGTCTTGTGATTACTGTTTTGCATGTCAGTTGGATCAGATCTCATGGAAGTTTTAGTTAATGGAGTAGAGGAGGTTTAGATTAAACTGGTGAATGGACTGATTTTTGTAGCATGTGCTCCTGGCTTATAAGGCTTTTTAATTTAGTTAGAACCTCTTATGACAAGTTTTTTTATTACCAACATCGATCACGAATGTTTTCAAAAACCGGTGGTTATTCCACTGACTAGAAAATCACTAGGAAAAGAAGTACTAAGCCAAAAGAAGCCTATGCATTCCTGTGATACGCTTTAACCTATTGTTTAAATGGCCTTCCATAAGAATTAGCATTCCCGTGATACTTTGTCAATTTCATTATACATTTGAGTGCTAATTTCTTAAGTTTCTTGATTTCTGAAGTTTTTGACCTTGGCTGCAGAGGGACTTCTGTATCACAGATGATTTTATGTAACAGAACTATTGGTTATACCTAAGGTATGTAATTTTTAAAGTTTTTATTCCATTATGTGAAATATTTTCTTAATATGTAAATGTAGATATAAAAATATTTTACTAATTGTAACTGCTATACACAGATATAATAATATTTTTGTGAAGTCAGAATTCTTGACTTATTTTCCTGTGTTCATTTTATGCCTCTGCTTCATGCCTATTTTGAGCTGCCTTAACAAAACTGTAGCTTTCAGATTCTCAGTTTCTTTATAAAAGGAAGATAGTGATTCCTACCTTGCAGAGGCTGTTGTGAGGATTAGTACATGATAGAAGCTTAATGAGTGATACCTAATTATATATTTTTGGAGAGATAAAGTTAATTTACTGTTGTTCTCTTACTGTCCTCCAGCATCTAACAGTGCTGTGATCGCAGGTAGAGCTTTTGTATTTAGTAGATAGATCCCTTGTTGCTTTTGTTTCTTTTAACAGTTTAGAGTTAGGGTTTGTGTATTTGTTTGCATAGGCATTGTTTTGTCTAGTATGAGCAACATTATTGAGAGAGACTTAGCTTTGTCTTTTTTCTAAAATTATGTTTCAGTATTTACAGTAATATAGTAATAGAGGTATCACTTTTTAAAAAATTATATATTTATTTGAGAGAGAGCACATGAGTGGTTGGAAGGGGCAGAGGGAGAGGGAGATGCAGACTTCCCACTGAGCAGGGAGCGCAACCTTGGGCAGTCCTAGGACTCTGAGATCATGACCTGAGCTGAAGGCAGACACCTAACTGATTGAGCCACCCAGGCACCCCCAGAGATACTGCGTTTATACTCTTTAGCACTCAGTAGTCCATTCAGATGCCAGTTTTGACTAGTATAAAACATTTCATAGAATTACTAAATCCTTATAGTCTGAATATTTTCTCTTGGCATACTGTAGTATACATCTTGAACTAAAAAGAGCTGTATTTACTATCTACACCAGTTAATTATTTCACTCTTGCCAGAATGCCAGAGTCATTCCTCAGTGCCTGCAGATTTGGTGTTCTTTAGATGATACTTCTAACACGAAAGTTCTAGAGGAAGTTTTTTATAGATAGAACTTCCTCATGATTTTGATAATCAGGGATGTCATGACTAATAGTTTCACTATGATGTTGACTTTTCCATCTTTCAGGAAATCTTGAATGGTTATAGAGCTTTTCAAACTTGTATATAGTACTTAAATACATGCCTTGTATGTTTTAGGAGTTAAAAATAAATTTAAACCGTTTCTCTTTGTTCTCTCAAAGTTGTAAGTATTCCTGTGTAAAACTGTGAAATTGTTATTGGTACTACAATTCCCTTTAGAGAAGTTCTTTTTGTTCTTACGTTATTTCTACCCATGGTAAAGTATGTTGAAGTGAAATGCATTTTTTCCTTCAAAAATCTGATTTATTTCGAAGTGATTTTTTTAAAAAAGCAAGAACTAAAGATACTGGAATTTTTCATCAGAGGGGCACCTGGGTGGCTCAGTCAGTTAAGCATCTCCCTTTGGCTCAGGTCATGATCCCAGGACCTTGGGATCAAGCCCCATGGTGGGCTCCCTGTTCAGTGAGCTTGCTTCTCCCTCTCCCTCTGTTCCTGCTCTTTCTCTCTCTCTCTCAAATAAATAAAATCTTCAAAAAATTTTGGAAATTTTTCATGAGAACATTTGATTTGCAGCTGCCATTGATTAACATTGAAACACTGAAAAACATCTTATTGCATAATTTAATATTATCCATTGGTCTTACAGTCTCATTTTCCTTCCTCATACCTCCACTTAAAGGTGGGTGCATCTGAGCGTGAATGTGTGTGTCTGTTGTTACCATCTTTCATATTGTAGGCATTAAGGAAAATTGGAACTTTTAAGGTTTTATTCTTGAATATATTTAGGGATATTAATACATGAATTATTTTAAATTTGGTACAGTAATTTCATGATCTTGGATTTTTAAAGGAAGAGTGGTTTATTTATTAGACTTGACACCATATGAATCATAGTTTTGTTACAAATGTTTAGAGCACTGTTTGTTAATCAAGTGTAGATTAGTAATGTAATTGTTAGAGGATGTTGTGTTTTATCCTGTCATTGTGTCTGCAGGTGGTCATTAATTTCTGCATCGTTGACAGTGTATAACACAGCTCCTTTTGTGGAATCATTATGGTTCTTTGAATATGTGCTTCAGGAACTTTTCATTTTCTCTGCATTGTCTCCTGCATGTAAGAGAATTTAAACTAGATGTCTTTAGTCTAAGAGAAGAACTGACTGAGGTAGATAAATATTGAAGAAGTTCAGTACTCTTACATAAGTTCTTAGCATGAAAAAAAATAAGTTTATGATTAAATATTATTAAAGTAATGTAGAATTTCCCTTTATTAATACTAACTCTGTTAGAATGGAAAAACCTCTAGAATTGTATTGGAATTAAATCTTAACGTAATTATTTTTGTCTCTATATGCCTTCCTATGTATATGTTATTTTCATAAGATATACACGTATTAATTGATGTTTGTATTATAAGTATCTGAGGTAGGGATCTCATCTTTTTTATATTTTATTTCTTCATAATGCTGGGCAATCAGGTGTCTTCTGAGAGCATTTTTTTAAATAAACTTTGTATATGTTAGATGTTAAGAGTGTGTTTCTGAAAAATTAAACCTATAAAAATAATATAGCTAGTTATATGGAGAATTAAAGTGATAAAATGTTAAATTCCTTACCCCATCCCCCCAATTTTTTTTTTAAGATTTTATTTATTTATTTGACACAGATCACAAGTAGGCAGAGAGGCAGGCAGAGAGAGAGGAGGAAGCAGGCTCCCTGCTGAGCAGAGACCCCCCCCAATGTGGGGCTCGATCCCAGGACCCTGAGATCATGACCTGAGCCGAAGGCAGAGGCTTAACCCACTGAGCCACCCAGGTGCCCCTCTAAACTTTTTTTTTTAAGATTTTATTTATTTACTTGAGAGAGAGAGCAAGTGAGCAAACAGCAGAGGGAGAGGCAAACCCCCTACTGAGCTGGGAGCCCGATATGGGGCTCTATCCCAGGACCCTGGTATCATGACCCTAGCTGAAGGCAGACACTTAATTGACTGAGCCACCCACGTGCCCTATTTCTAAACTTCTTACATCCTCTTCTAGCAAAAGAAAAAAGTTGAATCTTAGGACTTTAGAATTTGGCAGCCAGTACTTCTACTATAGTAAGTTATCATGGAAATAAATAGAAGAGTCCAGTAATCCAAGAAACACTACCAGAAGGCAAACAGTTTCTCGAAGTAAGAGATACTTCATTGATAACTGTTGGGAACAAACCCATAATGCTTTTTTTTAAACCAGGTTTTTACTCATTTTTCTAGGATTAAAGGTAATAATTCTTGATTTGACTAGGTTGCTAATGGTTTAAAGAAGGTGGTTCTGTAGTGGTAGACATTGAACAAATGAATGGAGACACTTAAGCAGTTGGGGGCAGACATTTAACCTGCATCTGTTTGGCAGCTACAGAATGAAAAATGTAGTATGCACATTTTAAAAGGTTTTGAAAAATAACAAATAATGATTCTTACAAATGTGAAGCCGAGATAAATAGCAACAATAGCATTCTCTGCAGTGAAATTTTTACTTAGTGTGCATAAATTCTCTGGTATCTCTTACTTATTTTAGTGTTTGATGATGGTGATGAGAGAACACTGAGACGCACTTCACTTTGCCTAAAAGGAGAGAGACATTTTGCTGAGAGTGAGGTAGGGTGCCATCGGTAGGCTTTTTGGGTTGAATAACTTCGTACATCGAGGCAAAATTTGATTTAATTTGTCTGTTGTTTCTTACCTAGACACTTGACCAGCTTCCCTTAACAAATCCAGAGCATTTTGGAACTCCAGTAATTGCGAAGAAGACAAACAGAGGAAGGAGGTCCTCTCTTCCTGTGTGAGTGTTTTCATATACAGTAATGTTACAGTTTTTACAACATTAACCAAATGATTTTTCTAGGATGACTAAAATTGTTCAGGTAACTTTTCCATCATATCTTGTATCCTTATATTAGACATTTTACCTTGAGCAGATCTTGTTCTCAATTATTACCATTGCTCTGTCCAAGAATTATCACAACGCCTTTTTCAAAAAGGCTATTTTGTCTTGAGTTACTTTGCTAGATTCCTTAATTGATATGTTTTTTTCTATTTTAAGTGAGTATATATATTTTTCAACCTTTTCATCTCAAAAACACTTCAGACTTAAAAATTATACATAAACTTTCAGGGCTTCTAAGTGTCTCAGTCAGTTGAGCATCTGACTCTTGGTTTCAGCTCAGGTCAGGATCTCAGGGTTGTGAGATTGAGCCCCATGTTGGACTCTACACTCAGCAGGCAGTCTGCTTGGGATTCTCTTCCTGTCCTCCTTCCCCTACCCCCCATTTGTGCACATTCTCTCTGTCTTTCACTGTCTAAAAATAAATCTTTAAAAAAAATTACACAATAAACTTTCATATACTTATCATCTAGATTCATTAACTTAAAATTTTTTGGAACTTAAAATTTTTTGACTTATTCACTCTGTAAGTATATATGATTTTTTTTATTGATAATTTTAATTGGTCAAACCACCTTGAGAGGGTATTGCAAGCATCAGACCTACCTTTAAAAACTTTAAGAATAAGCAAATTCGCTTACATAGTCAAAGTATGGTTATCAAATTCAGAAAATTTAACATTAATAGAATGGTATTATCTAATAATATGTAATCCATATTTCAGATTTTGCCAGTTGACCCAATAGTAACCTTTAGAAGCATCCCCTGAATCCAGGATCCACCCCAAGGCCGTGCATTACACTTAGTTTATATGGTTCTTTTTTTTTCTTTTAAGATTTTATTCATTTGAGAGAGAGAGCAGAGCTAGAGTGAGAGAGCGAGTGAGCATGAGTAGGGGTGGGGGCAGAGGAAGAAGCAGACTCCTCCCCGAGCAGGGAGCCTGACATGGGATTTAGTCCCAGGACCCTGAGATGATGACGTGAGCCACAGGCAGATGCTTAACCAACTGAGTCACCCAGACATCCCTAGTTTATATGGTTCTTAAATCTCCATTCATCTGGAAAAGTTCTTTGGCTTTTTTTTTTTTTTTTTTTTTTTTTTTTTTTTTTTTTTTT
>NW_019154088.1:54562783-54621598 GCF_002288905.1 Enhydra lutris kenyoni
TTTTTTTTTTTTTAAAGATTTTATTTATTTATTTGATAGATCACAAGTAGGCAGAGAGGCAGGCAGAGAAAGGAGGAAGCAGGCTCCCTGCTGAGCAGAGAGCCCGATGTGGGGCTTGATACCAGGACCCTGAGATCATGACCTGAGCCAAAGGCAGAGGCTTAACCCACTGAGCCACCCAGGCGCCCCGCCTCACATGTTTATTAATGCAATCTTTTCATAACCTGTTAGGAAATTAGAGTTATATTATCTGGCACCTGGCATACATAAAAAGTAGAAGGACAGTCTTTTTTAAAAAAAATGTACTGGCACAATAAGTAGTTCGTGGGGACATATTTAGACTTTTCTGTCCCAGCTGGTGGTTGGCATAAGAGCAAAGTCCAAATCCTCATTCATCTAGTGACGTGGACTCAAGAGTTACCATGGATAGCTCAGGACTAGTTTGGGACCAGAGAGGTATTTATCTCTTCAATTTCAATAAGAATGAAGAACTACTACTCTGGAGTAATCTACATTAGCAATTGAGTTGTACATGTTAAACTCACACCACTCTGTCTCAGCAGTGGCTTATGTGAAGATCCTGATAAAGTTATTCTGACTTTTAGTAATGAAGATGAAAAAGAAGAAGAAAGTAGTGAGGAAGAAGATGAAGATAAGCGACGTCTCAATGATGAATTATTAGGAAAAGTTGTAAGTGTGGCATCTACATCTGAGAAGACTGATTGGTATCCTGCCTTGGTAAGTCAGATTTCTTGCAGAATTCATTAACCATTTAAAATATTTGTTAAAGGGGGTGCCTGGCTGGCTCATTCGGTAAAACATGCACCTCTTGATCTCAGGGTTGTGAGTTCAAGCCCCACATTGGTGTGGAACCTAGTTAAAATTTAAATAAATAAACAAGCAAATGTTTAACATGGATTTTTAAAAAATATTTAAAATATTTTGAAAGTATTACATAAATTTAATTTGGACTTCATTGCAGAGTTGAGCAATCCTACTTAGGTCCCACATACTTCACTGTCTTCTCTTGTTATTTCTTTCTTTAATTTTCTATGAAGTTGTTTACTGGGATTTTTCAGCTTTCCCTTCAAAATGTGTCCAGTGGTCTCTTCTTATTCCTATTATCATTTTTTACTCACTTTATGGTAATTACCCATAAGTTCCCTTAACTTGATTCCTGACCTTTTTGCTAAATTCATATTTTTCTAGAAGCAGTTTTTATAGAGAAATAGTTTTAATATACTGATTTAATCATGATAGTCCCATTCTCAAAAAAAAAAACCGCCACAAAACATTCAGTGGCTGCCTTATGGATCAATTCTGCATTCTTTATTTATTTTTTAAGATTTTATTTATTTGACAGAGAGAGAAGGAGATCACAAGGAGACAGAGCGGGCAGAGAGAGAGGGAAGCAGGCTCCCTGCTGAGCAGAGAGCCCGATGTGGGGCTCGATCCCAGGACCCTGAGATCATGACCTGAGCCAAAGGCAGAGGCTTAACCCACTCAGCCACCCAGGTGCCCCCAATTCTGCATTCTTTAGATGGATATCTGAGGCCATCCCAGCTCTTAGTTTGTTTCTCATTTTCAGTGTAAGCTCTTTCCTCGGGTACTATCTTAACTGCTCCATGTCAGACACTTGACTCTTCTAAACCTTTACTCTTGCCTTAAATCAAATCAGTTAGTATTTACTGAGGATATGCAGTGAGTTCAGCTCTAAATTCCTTAGAAGAGAGAGAAGTATGAATTTTGTAACACACTGCTCTCAAGAATCTAATTATATATATTTAGAGATTACATAGCTATTAAAGATTGTATAGTCCTTTTTCTTTTTTTCCATGAAGCCTAACACAGGACTTGAACTTACGATTCCTAAGATCAAGACCTGAGCTGAGCTTAAGAGTTGGACACTTAACAGACTGAGCCATCCAGGCACCCTTCTGTCATAAATTTTTTTTTTTTAAGATTTATTTGTTTGCCAGAAGAGGGAGAGAGAGCGCGAGCGCACAAGCAGGGGGAGTGGCAGATGGAGAAGCAGGCTTCCCGCTGAAGAAGGAGCCTGATGTGGGACGTGATTCCAGGACTGTGGGATCATGACCTGAGCTGAAGGCAGACACTTAACCAACTGAGCCACAGAGGCATCCTCCTCTATCATCATTTTTAAAACTTGGTGCAGACAGTAGAGTAGAACAGGGGGTATTGGGGAAAGGAATGGTACACCTAGGTTTTGGAAATGGCAAGTCTGATGGGTTGGTAGGGAAATCTAGTCTTTGCTTCCTCCAGGAAGGTATGAGAAGAAAAGATGGGCAAGAGAATTACTTCATGAGCGGAATCAATAATACTTGGTAATACTTGTTTTCATTTTCTCCTTTTCCTACTCCTCTCTTAAGATTCAGCTCGAGTCCTACCTTTTCTGCAGTCTCCCCTAACCACTCTAACATAACTGTGCCCCTTCTCTGAATTTTATTTTTTGAATTTTGATATCACATATATTTCCAAAAACAGTGTTGGCAGAAAACATGTCCCAAATTAGATCCTTTAAAGAACCCAGGCCATTTTTTAGAGGTTTTTATGTGCATGTAAGTACATTATTCAGTTGCTATATATAAGAGATTTACTGTACATAAGAAAAGTCTGGAAATCCTTTGAGCCTTTTAGTCACACATGCAGATAAGTAAATGGGTTTGGGTTCAGAATATTTAGATCGTAATTTGCCACGAGATTTTTTTTTTTAAATATTTTATTTATTTATCTGACAGAGAGAGGTCACAAGTAGGCAGAGAGGCAGGCAGAGAGAGAGAGATGGAGAAGCAGACTCCCTGCTGAGCAGAGAGCCAGATATGGAGCTTGATCCCAGGACCCTGGGATCATGACCTGAGCCAAAGGCAGAGGCTTAACCCACTGAGCCACCCAGGCACCCCATGTTTTTTTAATTCCTTTATTTACTCAGCAGACTTACTGTTTGCCAAGTAATGTAGAAAATAAAAGACACCAATCTCATTTTTGATAATTTCATAATTTAATGCAGAGAATAATTCAAGTAACTATATATGCAATAGTGTATGTTCAACATTAGGACATCTTGTCTTGAGAGATTACATTTATATAAAGGAGACCCAGAACATCTTCATGAAGCTGTTGCTTTTGAACTGAGCCTTGATGGATTTAAAGTTAGTTAAACAAAGCTTCTCTAGAGGACTTTCTTAGAGGAAAAAAGATAAGTAAAAGCAGAGAAGCAAGGAGTTTGTTCATGGAACTGTTTGCTCTCGGAATCCATTTAGCTAAATATTGGACACAAATAAGGGAATCATAGGAAATAAGACTGGGAAGATAATTTGGATCTAGGCACAAGAGGGCCATAATTCTGCATAGTATTTTGCAGAAGAGTAACATCATTTGAGCTGCATATTTTGGAATGTTAATGAGACAGTAGTATGTTGACCAAATTGTTGGAAAGACTAGAAATGGCAGGAATCAATTTGGAGGCTAATTTAGTAGATCACAGGTGAGGTAATTAAGCTCTCTCTGTGCCTACTCATCCTTTAAGACCTGATCTTAAGCCTTTGCTGCCATACCTTTTCCTTTCCTGAGTTGGGTTGAGTCTTCCTAGGTGTTTTCATATCTCCGTACTTACCCTCCATGGTGTTCTTTTTGTGTTTACCTCTCCATTATGCTGTTAGCTCCTTGAGGACAGACACAACTCTGTTATTAGTCTAATAACGACCAGCACCTAGCAGGCAAACATTTACTGCCATCGGATGTTAAAACAGCCGATAGGACTGCAAAGAATTTTTAATTATCTGGATATATATCATTTAATATGATAGCCATGAGTCCTAATGACTGTTTAAATTTAACTTTTTTTTTTTTTTTAAGATTTTATTTATTTATTTGACAGGGAGATAGAGAGCACAAGTAGGCAGAGCGGCAGGCAGAGGGAGAGGCAGGCTCTTTGCTGACCAAGGAGCCCAATGCAGGGCTTGATCCCAGGAGCCTGGGATCATGACCTGAGCCAAAGGCAGTCACTTAACTGACCAAGCCACCCAGGTGCCCCTAAATATAAGTGTAACTTAATAAAATTAAACAAAATTAAAAATTAAGTCTCTAAGTTGCACTAGCCACATTCAGGTGCTTAGCAGTGCACCTACAGAACATTTCCATCATTGCATAAAGTTCTGTGGATAGTGCTAGGTTGTAGCAGAGGAGCTGGTGTTCAGGATGATAATGAGCAGATAAATTTCAGCAGTTTATTAGTAGACTAATTTTTTAAAAATTTAAGTGCTTTAAAAAGTATATAGTGATTAGCTATTTACTAATGTTAAGACATTTATTATTTTTAAAAATTAAGAAATCAGGGGCACCTGGGTGGCTCAGTAGGTTAAGCCTCTGCTTTTGGCTCAGGTCATGATCTCAGGGTCCTGGGATCGAGCCCCACATCATCAGCGGGGAGCCTGCTTCCCCCTCTCTCTCTCTGGCTGCCTCTCTGCCTACTTGTGATCTCTCTCTGTCAAATAAATAAATCTTTTAAAAAAAAAGTTAAGAAATTAAAAAGTTCTTAGGGGATGCCTGGGTGGCTTGGTCATTAAGCTTCTGCCTTCACCTTAGGCCATGATCCCAGGGTCCAGGGATCAAGCTGCTCATCAGGCTCCCTGCTCAGCGGGGAGCCTGCTTCTCCCTCCCTCTGCTCCACCCCCTGCTGGCGTTTCCTCTCTGGCTTTCTCTCTCTGTAAAATAAATAAATAAAATCTTTTATAAAAAAGAAAAAAGTTATTACTCAGATTTTCTTTGATTTGTTTTCATTACTAAAATTTGTAATGCTCTTGTAAGAAAGGGAACTTAGGTGTTTTTTTAGAACCTAGGTGTTTGAACAAACAGGATTTCAAAACAGTTCTTGATTGAAGTGTATTTTTAAAAACATTATAATATGTTGGAATACCTGGGTGGCTCAGACTCTTGATTTTGGCTCAGGTCATGATCTCAGGGTCCTGAGATTGAGCTCCGAGTTGGGCTTTGTGCTCACCGTGGAGTCTGCCTGAGATTCTTTCTCTCCACTGTCTTACCCCCATGGCCCTCCTCCACCTCTCACATACTCTCTTTCTTTCTTTCTCTCTCTAAATAAATAAAATCTTAAAAAAAATTATATTCCACATTTTCATCATGGATCATATGTTTTACTTTTTGGACAATAAATACATAGCTTAGAATAAATCCTAATTTTTTGAAGTGGTGGTCACATTGTAATTTATATTGTATTAACTATTCACTGTATAATCTAATGACTGAATAAATTTAATATCTAGAAAACCAGTGTACTAAATAATAAAAATAAATAAAAAGAAGGTAGCCTTCTTTTTTAAGTAGCTCATTTATAATGGAAATTACTGACAATGAAACTATTTCTTACAAAAGGTAATCCATTTGAGAAGTGAAGGGGATCGGGAATTATTCTTTTCAAAACATTATGTTTTTTTAGCAAGGGAAATTAGGAACCAATCTGTTCTTCTTTTATATTTCAGGTAATATCTCCCAGCTGTAATGATGACATCACAGTGAAAAAAGACCAGTGTTTAGTTCGATCATTTCTCGATTCTAAATTGTGAGTCACTTAATAGTGTTACATTGGGAGAAAGAAAATGAAAGCACAGTGATAAACTCTTCCACAGTCCAAGCTTTATTTTTAAAAGTCTGATCATTTCATGAACTGAGAAGTCATTACATAATATGGTTTACTTTTTGTAATGTAAGTTACTTTTTCTGAAAAATTGTATATAAAAACTGAACAATATGTGAGAATAATATTTAAAAAGTTTAATTAAGCATGGTATTGGTTTTCTCTTCAATTGTAAAAATTTGGTATTTTTATTATGTATGCTATTCATATGATGAACTATGAAATTTACTTTTCATAGAATTTTCTTAGAATATTACTAAAATAATTATTTTGACTTTTTTTTTTATTAAGTCACATTTTTAGAAACTTTAATCTCTGCTTTGTTTCCCAAAAAGGATGAAAAAAAAATTATATGCGCGCGCGCGTGTGTGTGTGTGTGTGTGTGTGTCTAGAGAGAGAGAGATGTAATTCTCTGGAAAATTTAACATATCTTACAGTCATAAAAATATTTTAATATTACCTTCTATTATTTTTTTTTTTACTAAACTGAATAGTAAATTTAAGAAATAACAAAAATCAAAACAGACATTGTGGCTTCTATAAGGAAAATATCATGCTGGTATAAGGTACCCCATACCGTGTGTAGGAAGGTTGCATAGATTAAAGTATTATAAATGTGGGGCTTCAGATTAGTGTATCTTGATTATATGAATCTTAAGAATTAAGATACTAGTTTTGCATATATTTACCTCCTGCCCTTTATTAAGGATTAGGACATACATGGTCTTTTTAAAACATAGGCAAAATAATTTTGATTTTGAGGTTTATATTTTTCTATGTGTTATTATTTAAGTGATCATTTTTATTTAATAATGGTTTCCCTTCCCTTTATTCTTCTGTAATTAGTTATTCTATAGCAAGAAAAGATATCAAGGAAGTAGATATTCTCAGTCTACCTGAATCTGAGCTCTCTGCTAAACCAGGTAATATAGGAATGACTCAATCCATTATTTCATGTTGTGGCTTTAAATGGCAAATAGTGACTAAACCAAGACTGAATATTCTCTGGTGCCATTTTCGTTGTTTAGAGGTAATATCTACTCTTATTTGATGGCTATTTTTTTAATGGCTAGATAAAATATTTTATTTGTAATTTTTAAGTAAGTTAAATTTTTCATGTTTTACCATTAATTTTTTTAACAGTATCTTCTAGAGTAATAATAAACATTAATATAACATTATGACTCAGATATATTGAAGTCTACTGTATCATTTTATAAGGGACAGCTGAATTTGAGTCCAAATCTTCTGACTCTGAATGTTATTCTATTATTCTATATTGCTAATTTTATTATTCTATGTATGCTATGTTGCTAATAACAACTGTTTATTCTTAGGGCTACAGAAAGCAAGCATCTTCTTAAAAACTAGAATTGTTCCTGATAATTGGAAGATGGATATAAGTGAAATCCTTGAATCATCCAGTAGTGATGATGAAGATGGTCCAGCTGAAGAAAATGATGAAGAGAAGGAAAAGGAGGCCAAAAAGGAAGAAGAAGAGGTGGTAGGTGAAATTTTATGTTTGTGACATAAAGTCATTTTAATACTTTAAAGTAAATATTACTGCCTTTGTATATTTTCCTCATTTAGATGCTCTATATTATTTGTTTCTGCCTTTTTCTAGCTCACATTGATTTGGTGATTTTTTTGGATTCTAACTTAGTGGGTAAATCAGAACTAATTTTTTTAGCAAACAAAGAACTTTTCAGGTTAAATAATCAAGTACAAACTTTTCAAACAACCATGGAGAAAAGAAATATAACTTTTAGGTATATTACATGTGTTAACTCATTTGATTATTGTTACCATGTGGAATAACTAGTACTATCCTACTTTAAAGGTGCGGAAAGTGAAGGTCACAAAAGTTAAGTAACTTCCCCAAGGTTGCCTGGTTCACATGTCGAAAATAGGGATTTGAACCCAGATCTGATCTGTCTGAATTTAGAAACCTTACCTCTTTCAGATATTTTACAGTATCTCAAGAACAGTGGGGATTAAAAACCTACCCAAACTGAAAGAATATTTCATTTGATAGTTTGATAAATCATACAAAAGAGATTGTTTTTATAAGTGCTAATGGGTTTTTTGGTAATATGTCATTTAGGATATATATCTATAATTGTAGGAAATTATTCATGGACTGCCAGCATCATAGCATATATGAATACTGTTGTCTATTTATACAGCAATGTTTTGTCAAGTGGGATAAACTGGTAGTATATTTTTGGTTGTTATGAGGTAACGAGACCTAGGGACAAAGAGAATGAGTTTACCAAAAAGAAGACCTATTTGAGCATGAAAAATATTTGCTTAGAAAATGTGGAATGCTTGTTTCTGTTTTACATATACAATTATGAATTTATGAAATAAAATGAGTATACTTGTATGTGATGAAGGGCATGTGGTATTTCTTTCCTTTTACTTCCCCTGCAGTATTTGGTTTTTTGCACTCTGAAATCAGAATGGCGGTTCATACTTACAGGCTGCCTACAGAGTTGCCATAGTAACGTGCTGTTGGTTTTAAGTGAGCATGCTCGGAAAGACAGGAAGGTTTAGCAGAGGCTTGGCAGGTTGCCAATGGAGGTTTGCCAGATGCTTTGAAATGGGCTGTCTTTCTTTTCCTTTCATGTAATGTCTGATTTTTATGTGGAAGAGAATGTAAGTAGTGCTGTATAACCCTGCGGATGCTATGCCCTAAGAGGGAAAGCAAATATTTGCAAGTCAGACTGAAAAATGTTCAGACACTGTACTGATTAAGTAGAAGGGGAATCTAACCATTTTGCATTTGAAAGAAAATGCAGCATATAGGTAAGATTTTTTTTCTAAAATATATTTAGTTACAATTTTGATTGCCAAAAACGGGGTTAGATAAGAATTTTAGGTGTTGATGATGTGGCTAATAATGGTAGGGCTCATAACCAAGCGTAATTGTTTCTTGTAAAAGAGACAGTAGGAGTCTATTTTTAGAATATCAGAGGATGAAGGCTATTTTTCTGAAACATAAGATAGATTTTGAAATGAAAATGATAATGAGACAGTTTGGCAGAATTCAGGATTTGAAGTCTAAATATTAAATGTGATTTTTGTATTTTATCTGTATTTAATTATAGATTATATGTTTTCAGGATAAAATAGGCCACATTTTCAGGGTGTGAACTGTTGCAGTCTGGTTTTGCTTTTTTTTTTTTTTTAAGAATTAGCATTAGTTAGGATCTGATATTGACAAACATTGAAAAAAGAGTAGTTTATTTTTGCTAATACTTTTAATTGGTGTCCCTTTTAGAATGCATTTTCTTTACTCCCCACCCCCCAAAAAGCAAACCCTGAAATTTTAAACAAAGAGAGTTAAAAGAGCTTTGTAGTAAGATTGGAAAAGATGGCTATAAAATAGTAAATAGTAAATAGTGTTCTTATTACAGCTATTAATTTCATAAAAATCACAGCGTTTTATTCAAGCTGTTAGTAAATGTTAGTAAAAAGGAATGAAGAGCAAAGGCAAGCTCTGTTACCTATTGTTTGCAGGTAATAAGTAAAGAAATTTAAAAAGGTAAGGACCTTTGTAAGGGATAGTATCTTCTTAAAATGTGTTACTTAAATTATGAACCTGTTAAAATTAAGTGGAAAAGAATGGTTTTCATCTACTGAAAAATAAAAGTAGAATTACCACATTTAGGCACTGAGTTGTCTGTTAAATTATTTTCCAGATGGCCAATTTCATAGCATCTACTTTATTGAATTACTTGACAGGAACTAATTCCTCTTTTTTTCTGGCCATAGAGGTAGATTTTTTGAGTGAGATTTTGGTTGCTTTAGAAAAAAAAAATCAGCTGCATTTCTTGCCCTTGGATTTAAGATTTAGTTGCTGAATCATTCTAATTTGCCTTGCACAGTAATTTTAAAAAATTTAATGTATTGAGAAACTGAAAAGCAGTTTAGTCTATATTATAACAAAGGAAAAAAAGTGGGTTGGTATAAAATTAAAGTCTGGTAAGCCAGGGCCTACCTGGCTTAGTCATTACAGGCCTTTACCACATAGGTGAGGCTAAGCTGTTGTATTACATTGTAGATCATATTCTTCCTGAAATGTAGTGATGCTGTGCTTTTCACGAGAATTTATTGTTGCTTTATAATGATAAAAAAAGCTCTTTAACATTGTGCAAGCCACCATAACAGGACTTTAGCTTGTCATTTGATGTTTGTAAATTTTATGCAGTAGAATCATACAAGTGTTAGATACTTCTGCAGTGTTAATGGACGGTGGACATTGTTTTTATGTCTAATGCTTTTGAGTGCCCTAAAATAGCCTAAATAAGATTTGAGGTTCATGGCTTTATGTGGAGGAGCATCTTTTTTACTTAATATTATTTCGAATTCCTAAGCATTTGTAGTTCAGGATTGGAATATAAGAAATATGTCTCATACTGTTACTGGGTAGGAAAAGACCTGATAGTCTGACAGGAAGTAGGTCCAATCTATATTGAGGACTGTAAATTTTAACCTGTTGGTAATTATATTGAGAAAAAAGCCCTGGAGAATATTTTTGTAGGCATTACTTAAATGTCTTTTGTTAGGAAAATTTTATATTAGAAAAGATAACACTGATTTCCTTTTGAGCTTTGAAATTGAAAAGTCCATGTAAACGTAAGTAATTGTGTTTATTCGTAAGTTATTCATTTATTCTTTATATTCACCTTGGATGAATGTAGGAGAGTTGTCTAAGGATAAAGTGAATAGGTGAAGACATTTAGGGGGATTTGACTAGTTGCAGCCCTCCTGTCCTTTTAGTTTGCTATACATAGCCTTATGTGTTGGGTCCTTAAAAAAATCTCTTCTAATTTCATATTTAGTAATGAATGTAAGAATTTAGTGCATTTTTATAAGAGATGCTGTTTTTTTTTTTTGTTTAGAAGTACTGACACCCATTTCTCCAATCTTTGAATTTTCTGGGGAATCACTATTATATCTGTTGATTAGGATTAAATTCCACTATTATAAACATCAGAGTGCTTTTGTTTTTTTATTTATGGAAACTGGAATTTTTTCTTATATGTAAATCAAGTGTTATTTGTATTTATGTTGCCTTGTAAAGGCATTTATTAGTGATCTTTCAAGATCACTTTGGGTAAAAACCTACAATAAATGCTTGATAACCCAGGAAAATTATGCTAAATCAATAAAAATTAAAGAAAAATTTAAAGGTAATATTAGCATTTTAGGTATATCCAGTAACTCCAGCTGTCAATCATGTTTCTAAGCAGATTCTATAAAGTCAATTTTCAATGAATAATTGAGATTTTAACTTTCATTAAAATATAATAACTTATTTGCAAAAGTCTTGAAGTTTAGCCTATTGGACAAGCAAACAAAAATGTCCTAATGTGTTTAGCAAGACCTTTCTTTACAGAATCAGTATAAGACCAACCAAATTAGGTTCACTTAATCAGATTAATGAGGATTGCACATTTGTATACACAATTGTAGCTTTATTTTTATGTATTTACAAAAAGTCACTTCTCAAATCAAATTATTTCATAGTTGTGGTAGCATGAAAGAGGGTTGACTGAATATAAAGCCTTAGATGAGATAGTGTCCAAAGCATAGCTTGATGATTAGAATGTGTGTACCTTTTCAAGTAGGGGAAAAAATGATTAGTCTTAGTCAAGTCTGATATAATACAAGAGTCCTATAATAATTTGTTTTAGGCAGATGGTTGTTGAACTGTTCAGCGAAATTTAAAAAGTGTCTTACCATATGATGAATATATCATGCCATCTTATGTATTCCCTGAAATTTTCTGTTTCAGTGTACACAGCAGGGAAGAATGATACCTCTGTAAATTTTATGACTACCAACTTTTGTTGAGCTTCAACACCATTAGTCAATTCCCAGTTTCTATAAGCAAATCACTATGTCCTCCAACCCTGCCCCAGTCCACTCCAACTTCAGAAAGAAACTAGGACTATCCAGCTGGGAGCATGCATTACACTTCACTTGCCTGTTCTCCTTCCCTGAAGTACAGTTGACGATATGTTGCTCTCTTCTATATGATGAGTCCCTCAGTTTATGCTCTGGATCTCATTCTCTTTTTTTCTTATCTTAAATTATGAACTATCACTTCTTTCCAGAATCTTTAACCTGTTCTGTTGTTTCCTTCTCATCAGTTTTTAAGAACATGCTTCCATCTCTCCCAGCCTTCTGACATCCCCTCCAGATACTGTCCTCTGTCCTGGCCCTTATAACCAGATTACTCAGTTACATCCAATGTTATATTTCTCAACCTCCTGTTCACTCTTAATTCGCTGTAGTGTGTCTTGTACTCCCACCTCAGCTAAAACAACCAGTGACCTTCAACAAATTTTCTGTACTAAATCCAAAAAATTTTTATCATGATCTCATTTGACTCCTTAGCAGTATTCAGCATTTTTGACATGCCTACCTTCTTCAATCACCTGACATCCATGACATTACATTTTTTTTCTAGTTTACTTCCTAACTAAATGATACAGTGACTCCAAATCTATATGTACATCAAAGATGTCTCTTCTTAGCCCCACACTTATATTAACTGCTAACGAGGCTTATTTTGTAAGAACTCAGACTCAATACGTACAGGAATTGTTTTCGTTTTCCCCCTGAAACTGGTCTTTCTCATGGTTGTCCCTAATTTATTTGAATAGAAGCGTGATCCACCAATTATCCAAACCAGATACATGGCGGTCACCTTAATCCTCCCACTCTTGCCCCTCTAACCAATGAGACACCAAATCTTTCTTCTGCTGCCTGATAGCTTTCAGGGTTACTCACTTCCCTGTTTCTACTCTCTGCCAACTTAGTCCAAGCACTATTCTCCTTTACCTGCACGACTGCAGTGGTAACCTTCCCATGTCCCTGCTGGCCTCCTCCAGTCTTTTCTCTGCACTGAACCTAAGCAGATTTTTTTAAATGAGAAATCTCAATGTGATTCTCTTGGAATAAATTGATTTTAGGGCATAGAAGTAGTAGTATTTATTCTTTTATATTGAAATACTTCTAAAAAATTGCATCATGTCACTCTTTCTAAAAGTAGTATACTTTCTAAAAGTAGTATATTTACTCAAGATGTAATTATGGTAGTTTTTTAATACAGTGCTGTCATGGCTTTTAGCCCTTATCCTAAATGATCAATGCCTATTAAGATTGTGAATTTTCTCTGTTTCCTTTCCTCTAAAATCTATATTGTCAACTGATCATTTTTACATATGATAACTTTCTGGACAGTTTAGAATTCTACTTGTTGCACAGGGCTCTACTGGTAGTCTAGGGGGGAGTCATTTTGACTAATGGATCACCAGAGTTACCAGACTTAATGTTACAGGGGTTTTTTCTTTTTTTAATTTAAGTTTTCAGTTTAAGTTTTCTTTTCTTTCTTTTTAAAAAAATTTTAAAATTTATTTGGCAGAGATAGCACAAGTAAGGGGAGAGGGAGAAGCAGGCTCCCTGCTGAGCAGGGAGCCCAACATGGGGCTGGATCCTAGGACTCTGGGATCATGACCTGAGCGGAAGGCAGATGCTTAACAACTGAGCCACCCAGGAGCCTCTAAGTTTTCTTTCTAAATTTAGGTTCTCATTTGTTATATTTTACTGAGGTGTTAGGACAAGAAAATATATGTTATACCAGAGCATATGTCATCAGTAAGATGTGGCTTTCATTATACCACAATTAAAATATTTAGCTTTTGTAGGAGATTGAAACAGGTAAAGATGCCCACACCAAATAATGTTCTCAGCTTAGTTTTGGAGACTTAGTGACTTTTAAAGATTGTTTACTGAATCCTCACAACAGGATTTTTTATGAGTGATGAAATGGAGGTGTAGAGACATTACATAAGTTTTCACAGACCTTTAAAAATTTTTTCTCTTCTCTCTATTGTAAGGTCTGTGAAAACAGTGGATGTCAGGCTTTTTGTTTGTTTTAGTCTTTTCCTTTTCCCACCAACATACATATCCATCAACTACCTCAGAGCTTGGCTAATATTAAAACTTGATTAAACAGTTTCTGAATAAATGAACGAGTGTGGACCATGCAGTTAGCCTAACAAACTGCTATTTGAAACAAAGTGTTGGAAGATTTGTTGTAAGGCTCCAGAAAGTTCACTTTGGAAGAAACCCCAGAATAAGTTATCTACCATCCCTTCATAATATATGCTTTCTTTTTTCTATAGGCAATCTCATTTCCTTACATAATTTTGTGAGCTTTTAAATTAATTCTTTTTGGCTTAAGCTACTTTGGGATACTTTTCTGCCACTTGCAATAAAGGTTCTTGACTGATACTCCTCTTCCTTTGTATCTTGTCCCAATTATTTCAGGTGTCTTCCGATCGGTCTTTTCCCCTCCAATCCATTCTTCACAAAGTTCCTGCTAGAAACCCTTTAATGGTCTCAGCACCAACAGGACGAAGATTAGGTCTTTTATTGTAGCCCCTTACTAGTTCGGCCCTTCATAGTTTGACCTGTGCCCACTTTCAATTCTCCCTGCCACTATTCTCCAGCAATATGTAACTTTTTTTTAACACCCCATCTCCCCATATACACACCTTTAGATTTTGCTCAGAAACTGTTTGTTGAGTTTTCAGGTATATTTCATTAAGTATCACTCTTCTGTTGCCCATTCCTTTAAACAGGATTAAATATAGTAGGGCAAATAGAAGGAAGGTCGAATAAACTCAGTGATATAAAACAGCTGAGATTTAAAGAATCCAAAAAGAATCTACATAGAATCCAAGATTTCTGTGTAGGAACAAATAGCAGCTCTGCTTGAGTTAAGGTTCGGTATGACCTATAAATGTTCTGTGCATTCACCCCAGTCATAAATTGTTCTAGCATTTATTGCATGTTTTTAAAAAATCAGTATGGCTATTTGGTATGTTCCAGACTTAGAGTTGGCTACAATAAAAGCATGAGCAGAGCTGCTGGTGTGACTGCTTCTTTTGTGCCCATCCCCCAGCCCAGGGGCATCTGCGGAGTTGCCTCTTTGGTTGTGCTTCCCGTGGTGCTTGGTTCTGCAGAGTACAGCTAGGTGCCCCCCATTCTCAGCCATTCTTATTTTTTCTTTCTCGGACCCCCGTTAAATTTATATTATCATTAATGCTAGCTCTGAAACTCAGCAAATGTAAATTAATCGAAGAAAATCTCCCCAGTTTATTTTCACAGACATTGTTTTCATTCACATACTAACAGAATGTCTTAGCTAAATTCCAATCCCTGGTGATAAAATTGTGGGTAAAGTAGGCATGTCTTTAACCTTTCGAGCCCTTACAATGTGTGGGAACCTTCAAGATTATAAACATGAGTACTTTAGACTTAAAAAGAATCTCAGCATTTACTCCTCTCTCTCTTTCTCCTTCTGGAGAAGGGGGTCATCTTTCCATCATCAGAGAGCAAGACTAATCCAAGCGTTGATCCTCTTCCTTGTGGATTCTTACAGTCACTTTCCTTTCCCTTCCCATCCATCAAGCTCATTATTGGCAGAGAGCTTTTAAAACACAAATCTAATATAATTCCTCTTCAGCTCTCTCACATTCCAGTTCTGATTCTCTAGCATATTATTAGAAAGTGCTTTCTTAATCACAGCCTGCCTTTGCTGGCCTCCTGTTTATGCTGTTTGCTCTAGCTCCTGGGCTCTCTACTCTTCACATTTTGAGGCTTTCCCTAATACAACCACTATCACTCCGTCTCCAGCAGAACCGCTGACCCCATCCTATATTCTTTTATGTATTTTGCGACACTATTAATGTTGTATTACGTTGGCTTGTTTTTCTTTTTCTTTTTTTTTTTTTTAAAGATTTTATTTATTTATTTGACAGACATAGATCACAAGTAGGCAGAGAGGCATGCAGAGAGAGAGAGGAGGAAGCAGGCTCCCCGCGGAGCAGAGAGCCCGAAGCGGGTCTCGATTCCAGGACCCCAGGATCATGACCTGAGCCGAAGGCAGAGGCTTTAACCCACTGAGCCACCCAGGCGCCCCTTGTTGGCTTGTTTTTCATTGCTGCATCCTCTGCTAGACTCAGAGGGTCAAAAGTAGAAAGTAGATCTTCTCATTTTAAACACAGTACTTTTGTATATTCTTCCCTGACTCATGGTTGCCATCAATAAATGTCTGAAGTGAATTTGAAGATACAGTTTCCAAAGTCAGAAAATTCATAATTTACTAATATATATAGATAGATGCACAACTACATATATAACACTAGGTAATATATATTGATGCTAAATAAAATTATAGATTTCTTAAAATTATCTTGTTCATCCTTCTTCCATATCCTTAATCCTGTTCTCGACCCTGGCATTTTACTGGGTACATAATTCCTCTTCACATACTTGACTGAATGAAGGGAAGAAGGCATATCAGCAGTCTAGTGGACTTTACCTCTTATTATTACAAGCTTCTCCTACTCTAAAGCCCTTTGAGAATGGAACGCCTTCTGGTTATTGACCAGGAGAGAGATGCCATAGGTATGAAGGTACCACGAACAGGGGCACCTGGCTGGCTCAGTCAGTAGAGCATGCAACTCTTGATCTTGGGATAGTGAGTTTGAGCCCCACATTGGGCATAGAGATTACTTAAAAAAAAAAAAAAAAAAAATCTTTAAAAATAGAGAACTTTGGGGGTGCCTGGGTGGCTCAGTGGGTTAAAGCCTCTGCCTTCAGCTCAGGTCATGATCTCAGGATCCTGGGATCGAGCCCCACATCGGGCTCTCTGCTCAGTGGGGAGCCTGCTTCCTCCTCTCTCTCTCTCTCTCTCTCTCTCTGTCTGCTTCTTTGACTACTTGTGATCTCTGTCTGTCAAATAAATGGATCTTTTAAAATAGAGGACTTTGCATTTAAAAATACCATGAACAGAGAAAGTACACCATAAGAGCAAACATGAGCCCCCATAAAAAAGTCATAAAGATAGATTCTTCTAGTTGGAGGTGTTTTCTAGCATATGCAGTTTTAGTCCAAGGTGACTAATAACACAGCTGTTTGCAAAAAAAAAAGATTGTGAAGAATTAGTTATTGTAAGAAATTAAGCAGTTTTAATTTTTGCAATGATGATCAGGTAAATTTAAAAAGGTGTTCCTATCATCTTTTTTCTTGTGGAAAATTCTTCTCAAGCAGGTATTTATTTATAAGCAGAATTCCTTATTCATTTATGTCTTGTTTTTACATCTGGTAATTGCACCTCAACTCAGAAATTTCTGGCCATAATTTCTCATTGAACTCAATACATTCTTGGACATATACTTTTATTTTTAAGGGTTTATTTATTTATTGGAGAGCGTAAGCGCACAAGTGTGCGGGGCCTGGGGCGGGGTTGAGGGGGGTGGATCTTAGGGAGACTCCCCACTGAGTACAGAACCCAAAATGGGGCTTGATCCCAGGACCTGAGATCATGACCTGAGCCGAAATCAAGAGTTGGTTGCTTAGCCAACTGAGCCACCCAGGTTTCCCAGACATCCACTAACTTTAAAATCAAATATATTCAAAATACCAATTTTTATCTATAAAACTTAGTAAGAATTTATGAAATGTTTGGTACAACCTTAATACCTAATTTGCAGCTGATGGGTTCGTTTGTTTTTTTTTTTAACTTGTTTTGGAACAAATTTTGATTTCAAGTCAGTGCCTTTTGAAAAAATACTTTTTTATGTATATTGGATACAAGGGCTTTATTTGAATTCTGCAAGATCATAACTACCGGAAATGAGGTATTGGTCTGAGGAGAAACTATTGTGATTATGAGGGAGAAGCAAAGCATAGGGGTGGTCTGGCATAAGGGGTCTCTCCCGCCCCATACCAGAAGTCTTTTAAAAATAATATTTGAAATAATATTTGAAATGGTTCTTGGGCTAGTGGCTTATTTTTTTCTTTTTTGAGTTAACTCATTGGTCGTTGTTCTAATTACTTTGCAAAAGCAAGACTTTTTAAATTCACAAGGGGAAAAAATTGCCATCTTTTGATTGGAACATTTAGTGATGACCCCTGTTGACTCCATATTGCTAATTTGTGAGGCTTAGAACTTTGATTTAATTTCTTTGTATTTGTTAAAACTCAGAATACTCCAGTGCTGTCATTCTGAATGAATGTACTAAAAGATTTTATTCTCTTTCCCGTGATTGCCTTATGGTTTTTAAAATTGTATATTTTAATCAACTGCATGTTCATTGACTCTGGCTGCTGTATTTTAGCAATTAAAATTCTTAATACGTAATTTTAAAGGACCTGTTGCTCTCTGGACGGTGAATACTCTATTGGCTGATAGTTAGTTTTGCTTTGATCATGGCTTTGAAAGACAAAACTCTAAATTCTTCTTTTGGAACACAGAAAAGCAGTACTCTGAAATTAAATTATAATAATTTATGTGGACAAAAGATATTGTTTTGTTTCTCCTTCTCCATAGTATTGTTAAATTTTAAGTAAGAATTTTCCCAAGTATTTGTTTATAAGTAGTCAATCAGGAAAGAGAATATTTTATTGAAGCCCATAGTCTGTTTGTTTGACTAGAGACAAGACTTTGACATTATAAGAAGAAATCATTAGATTTATATAATTAGTATAATTAACACTTAGATAGGTACTTGCAGAGAGAGTAGTTTTTTTTGTTTTTGTTTTTTTTCACATGAGTGTTTCCATTGATTCCCCACCCCCAGGAATGAATTTGTGGTTATGAATCTAGTTTCCTTCCTTAAGAAATAATTTTCATTTTTTTTTTCAGGGCTTGCAAAGTCTTTTTTACAGAGGCTGTGCAAGAAGGGCAAATGAGAAAAGCAGGCTAATGTGATACAAGAAGGGATGGTGGGGCCTGAGACAAAATGAAATTACATAAACATCTTTAAACCACTATGCTATAAAAAAAAAAAAAAAAAACCTTTGCCATGTGACTTTGTAACCTCTAGTTTATATTCATTCAACAGTAACAAATTTTAACATTTATATATATATTTTTTGCTTTTTTTTTTTAATTTAAAAAAAATTTTTAATAAACATATAATGTATTAGCCCCAAGGGTACAAGTTATGTGCGCTATTTTAAAATAATAAATATATTTGTAATTATTGTGCTTATCAATATATTTTTGTGGACCACATGCATTTTGATGGATTTAAAAAAAAAAACAAAACTAAACCAAATGAAGTGAAAACACTCTTACTGATTCCTGAACCTTTTCCTCATGGTTACTCTTAGTCCCTGTGTTGATATTCAAGGGTAGGGTTAGAATGGTAGATGGGTAAAGGGTAGAGATTGTGTATTTTGACAGTTGTATCAAATCAGCTCTATAAAAATATGACTTAAAGTCTAGCATTGTAGCATTTGGAGGAAATTCATATTTTCCAACTTAATAAAATCCTCTATGTTGTGTTCATCAACAACAACAAATTAAAAAAGAAGACTGTATCTCACCCTATTCATTGTTCTTTGTATTTATATACTTTACTTTTACAGCCTGAGGAAGAACTTGATCCTGAAGAGAGGGACAACTTCCTCCAACAGCTTTATAAGTTTATGGAAGACAGAGGTATTTCATGCTTGTTATTTAAAAGTAGTCATTTCTTTTACAGTTTAACATTCTAGGTTTTTTTTTTTTTAACATTCTAGGTTTATGCATTATTTTTATTAGAGTCATAGGTATATGGATTTGGATTTTAAGTAAAGCCTTAAGAATCAGAGTTGAGGGACGCCTGGGTGGCTCAGTTGGTTAAGCTGCTGCCTTTGGCTCAGGTCATGATCCCAAGGTCCTGGGATCGAGTTCCGCATCGGGCTCCTTGGTTGGCAGGGAGCCTGCTTCTCTCGCTGCCTCTGCCTGCCTCTCTGCCTGCTTGTGTGTATTCTCTCTCTCTATCTCTGGCAAATAAATAAAAAAATTCTTGAAAAAGAAAAAAAAAAAAAGAATCAGAGTTGAAAATAAATATTTGAAATAAAAACAACTATTAATACTTATTTTGAACAGAAATATATATGAAAGTTGTATAGGTATAATTATACTTAGTCTACTTGAGACTTACAAAACCGAACATTGTTATAATAATATTTCAGTAAAGGAAAGGGAACAATAGTAATTAATCTACACACCCATTTAGTTACTGGTGCGGTCTTTGCAGCAAGTAAAATTAGCCTGATCCTGGATCTCAACAAATGAAACAAAATAGATGATCAGTTCCTATCTAAATATAATAGGATTTCTTCTTCTTTCCTTTTTTTTTTTTTTTTAAAGATTTTATTCATTTATTAGAGAGTGAGAGAGAATGAGCAGGGAGAGCGGCAGAGGGAGAGGGAGAAGCAGACTCCTTGCTGAGCAGGGAGCCCAACTTGGGGCTCAATCCCACGACCCTGGGGTCATGACCTGAGCCAAAGGCAGACACTTAACCAACTGAGCCACCCAGGTGCTCCAAGAATAAGATTTCTAATACAGTTAAAAGAAATACAGCCTATATAAATTATTCTATTTTTTGACTTTACATAAGTCCTGGAAAATCCTCTAATAAATTAGTCCTAGGAATTCTGTGACTTAGGGAAATCATCCTTCAGATTACTGTTAACAGTCTTAACGTTTGTGTTCAAGCAGTGAAAATGGATGTATGCCCTATATTGTACCCTTTCCATTGTGTATGTTCTTGCCCAGACTTCTTGAACCAGCAGCATTGTTGGCTACGCCTTGTAGTTGAAGGATTTAGTTCTCCCCAATTCAGTGACAGGTGATTTTATTAGTTGTGAGAGATGTGATTTTAATAATCATAGAGGTAAATCTAAAGACTATCACAATGCTGAATAAAGAATATAGAGAATATTTTGTATTGTCTTAAATAATTTAGGGTTCTTTAAATATATGCTTCTGATTAATAAATCTTGGGAAATTAGAAGTTGGAAAGCTTTTTATTGATAGCTTTGTAAAAGCATTTTCCCTTTGAATAAAAATGTTATTTCTGCCTTCCTGTTAAAAAGGTACTCCAATCAACAAACCACCTGTTTTGGGCTATAAAGATCTCAATCTCTTCAAACTCTTTAGACTGGTTTATCATCAAGGCGGATGTGATAATGTAAGTAAGGATGTAATGAAAAGTTAAATTATCTAATGTTGCACTGTTATATGCACTGTAGGTAATAAGCACATTTTCTTAACGAACCTAGAATATTAGTGTAAAGATTATTTCCCTTTGTAAATGTTAACAAATAAAAACTTAATTTTCCAGATTGATAGTGGTGCTGTATGGAAGCAAATTTATATGGACCTTGGCATTCCTATTTTGAATTCAGCTGCTTCCTACAATGTAAAAACTGCTTATAGAAAGTAAGTAGTATAGTTTATTCATCAAAGAATACATATTACAGGAATATTTTCCATTTAATTTGTTAACAGTTAAACAAGAACACATCAAAGAACATTGAAGTTAGAGAAAGTATATAAAAAGGTTTAGGTTAATAGATACATGTGACTGAATGTTATTTCATTGAACCAGGTCTGCTTTACTCCATTTTCTATATTGTCCTGATTTCCTTTTCAAAGTGAGGGATGATGCAGCAGTGTTAATAATCTGAAATGGTGATACATGTTACAGAGCTATATCGCTTATGGTGAAATAGCCTTCATATCAAAACTATGATAGCTATGTTCATTTATCACAGGTGCAGATTTTTCAGGAAGAAATTTTATGATCAGTATTTCTGTTGATAACCTGTATAAAACACTGAGAAATTAGTCACATAGGAAAAGTACTTAAAAAAAAAAAAGTCTTGAGTTTTACTTTTTAAAAATCTGTGTGTGTGTGTGTGTGTAATAATATAGTATTCAAGTTAAATGTAAAGCCTAACATTTCCTAAAATGAAATATTGTTTCTCTAGGTATCTCTATGGTTTTGAGGAATACTGCCGTTCTGCAAATATTCAGTTCAGAACTGTTCACCATCATGAACCAAAAGTAAAAGAGGAAAAAAAAGACTTAGAAGAATCAATGGAAGAGGCTCTAAAAGTAGATCAAGAAATGCCTTTAGTAGAAGTGAAGAGTGAACCTGAGGAAAATATTGATTCAAACAGTGAAAGTGAAAGAGAAGAAATAGAATTAAAATCTCCAAGAGTAAGTAGTTAACATTAGTTTTACCTGCTTTATTTTAAACATTACTTATAATTTTTTATTATGGACATTTTCAGATATACACAAAAAATGGTCCAATTAACCTAGTTTATTTTTCAGTATTGAGTTGTACTTTAGGCAGACTAGTGTGGCTATTTTTTCCTAAATATAGCTCATATTATTTCTTCTAGCTGAGAAAACCATTCCTCCTGTTGTTTTCTGTTTATGTCTTTTGATTTCATTCTCATCTGGGGTCAGTCTCACATATGGACTTCCTTCAAGTCTTGCTAAAAAGTCACCTCACTGAAGCTTATCCTGGTAACATTATCTAAACTTGTAACCTACCGCACCTCTTTGGTATTTGCAATCCCTCTAAGGTTGCTCTTTTTATCTGTAACTTACTTTATATTTTCTTTTTTATATTTGTTTCTTTTACCCTGGTCTGCACTAGAATCGTACTCCATGAGGTCAGGGATTAGCGTTTATTCTGTTCATTGACCGGTCCCAGGCATTGCGAATAGTGCTTGATCTACAAGGAAGGACTTAGTAAATAGCTGTGGAGTGCATGAATCTCCTCATTGTAATACTTGTGCCTCCAGCTGGGTGGGATCTTTTCTTTCTCTGTTACCTGCAGCACACTACATGTACATTTCTCGTGGCAGTTTTTTATACTTCATCTTATTTTCTAGTCACAGGCACACTGCTTTAATCTTCTAACTCTGCTCTTCTTCTCCATTAGTATATAAGTCCTTTGCGGACATGGTCATCCACTATTTTGATTGTTGTCAAATGGTGTCTGTGTGGTAGGACTTATCAAATTCTATTTTATTTTTTTTTTTAAGACTTTATTTATTTATTTGACAGACAGAGATCACAAGTAAGCAGAGAGGCAGGCAGAGAGAGAGGAGGAAGCAGGCGGCTCCCAGCTGAGCAGAGAGCCCGATGCGGGGCTCAATCCCAGGACCCCGAGATCATGACCTGAGCCGAAGGCAGAGGCTTAACCCACTGAGCCACCCAGGTGCCCAGGACTTAACCAGATTTTAGAAGGAAAAATTTATCACACTATCAAAGGAGTTCAGTTACTATTACATCTTATTTTTGAATGAAATAATATTTAGTGAAAGAGGAGATGAAATTCCTCTTTTTGGTGCTTAGAAACCATTTTTTCAAACTGTCCATTTTAACCCTCATCTAGTAAGTAGAATCTTCTAGTGAATTTAATGAAATATTCAAATGGTTTGTTTCATTTCTTTAATTTTTATTTTTAATTTAAAAGTTTGTGGTAAATACACATAATATGCATCATCTATTTTTAAATGTACAGGTCAGTGGCATTAACTACGCTCATATGTTGTGTACTCATCACCACTGTCTATCTCCAGTACCTTTTTCGTCTTGCAAAACTGAAACTAGACATTAAACAGTAACCTCCCATCCCAGCTTGTGGCAACCACCATTCTACTTTCTGTCTCTATGAATTTGATGACTCTAGGTACCTCAGATATGTAGAATCTTACTGTTTCTTTCTTTCTTTCTTTCTTTCTTTCTTTCTTTCTTTCTTTCTTTCTTTTTTTTTTTTAAAGATTTTATTTACTTGACAGAGAAAGATCACAAGTAGGCAGGGAGGCAGGCAGGGAGAGACAGGGAAGCAGGCTCCCTGCTGAGCAGAGAGCCTGATGTGGGGTTCGATCCCAGGACCCTGTGATCATTGACCTCAGCTGAAGGCAGAGGCTTAACCCATTGAGCCACCCAGGCGCCCCTGTTTCATCCGTTTTTGACTGGCATATTTCAGTCAGTATGTCTTCCAGGTTCAATCTGTGTATGTGTCATAATTTCCTTCCTTTTTAAGACTGAATAATATCCCCCATTACATGTATTTTGGACATACTTTCTTGTTCTTAAAGATGTTCTTCATCTTACAAAAAATACTGCAGAGTACTACATAGTATGGATGTACCATAAATTTACCTTCCTTAAGATTTTCTCCTAAATTTTTTATGATTACAAAAGGTGCTGCAAAAAATATCCTTGTTGGGGGCGCCTGCGTGGCTCAGTTGGTTGAGCGACTGCCTTCGGCTCAGGTCATGATCCCGGACTTCCAGGATCTCGTCCTGCATCGGGCTCCCAGCTCCTTGGGGAGTCCGCTTCTCCCTCTGACCTTCTCCTCTCTCATGCTCTCTCTTACTCCTTCTCTCTCAAATAAATAAATAAAATCTTTAAAAAAAAAAGTCCTTGTAAAAATTCCTCCTCATTTGTCTGAATATAGAAGGCAGAATCCTAAGAATGGGATTTCTGGGATGCCTGGCTGCCTGAGTCAGAAGAGAATGCGACTCTTGACCTTGGGGTTGTGAGTTCAATCCCCACATTTTGAGATTACTTAAATAAATAAACTTATAAAATAAAAGTGGTATTTCTGGGACAAAGGTATATAGGCCTAAAGTCTAATAGATAGCAGTTGTTTTCATTCATTTACCTACAAGTATTTAAAGAACAGCTGCTCTGTGCATAGGATATAGAAGTGAAGAAGACAGAGTCTCCGCCTTTGTGGGACTTATATTCTACTTCTTTGTGATGAGAAAAACACACGTTTTTTCTAACTTTGAAGTTTAAGTAGCACATAGGAACAAGGGAGAACATTTGTTTTACTGAGGTATTAATTGTAATGTAGTCTAGTGCTCCTTAAGTTGTTGGCCCCTTTTATGTCCTCTCTTTATTCCAGGTAGATGGGAACTCTGTCAGTGTGAGGAGGTGAACTTGAGGGAGAATTTAGGAGAGAATGAAATGGCTTACCAGTTTCATGGTCAGTTGAGCATGCAAGAGGCTAGATGAAAGCTTCCTGGGGGGAGAATAAGTTACTGCTGGCCCAGTGAGCTCTCCAGACACTCATTCAAAGAAATCAGCTCACTTGTTGGCCATTGATGCAATTTAGTCCTTCCATTTTTTTTCTTTTTTTCTTTTTTTTTTTTTTTTTAAAGATTTTATTTATTTATTTGACAGACAGAGATCACAAGTAGGCAGAGAGGCAGACAGATAGAGAGAGGTGGAAGCAGGCTCCCTGCAGAGCAGAGAGCCCGATGTGGGGCTCGATCCCAGCACACCGGGACCATGACCTGAGCCGAAGGCAGAGGCCTCAACCCACTGAGCCACCCAGGCGCCCCTAGTCCTTCCATTTTTAAAATTTATTTTATTTTTATTTTCTTTAGAGAGAGAGAGCAAGAGTATGGGGGTTGAGGAGTGAGCACAGGGAAGGGGAGAGAGAATCTCAAGCAGGCTCCACACCCAGTGCAGAGTCTGATGCAGGGGCTCAGTCTCACAATCCTGAGGTCATGACCTGAGCCAAAATCAAGGGTTGGACACCCAACTGACTGAGTCATCCCGGTGCCCCAATTCAGTTCTTTTAAAATGTGACACAGAAAGTGATAATGTAAATTTTTTTTAAAAATGGAAAATTAGAGATCACAGAGCTTTTGAAGAGTCCATAATTTAGGGGGCTGTTTTATTATTTTTTAAATTATTGTTAACTTGTGTCATTGATATTTAGTTAATTATTTTAGAACTTTCACTATAGTCAAGAAATAACTAAAAATGGGATAAAATAATGCCAAGTGAAATAAGTCTACAAGGATAAATAAATACATATATGTGGAATCTAAAAACAAATGAACAAACAGAAACAGACTCATGAATACAGAGGGATTAAGAGGCACAAACTAAGAGTTATAAATCACAGGGATGAAAAGTATAGCATAGGAAATATAGTCAGTAATATTGTGATGACTGGTGACAGATGGTAACCACACTTATGGTAAGCACTGCATAAGGTATATAATTGTCAAATCACTGTGTTGTACACCTGAAATTTATATAACATTGTATGTCAACTGTACTTCAATTAAAAAAATCATTATAGTCAAGAAATAATAAAACTGAGAAAATAATGTATTGGACAAAGGAGGAAACTTTTGTTTTTTCTGTAGTATGTATCCAAGGATCATAGACATGGACATAATTAAGTAATTTACATGGGTTGAAAGGAAAAGTACACAAGGGTTGATGGATTGTCATTGTCCTGTCTCAAGCCAGAGAGATGACTGCTCATTGCTGTGAAGGTTTCAGAAAAAGAAGCATTTTCTGCTTTTTCCTCCTTTGTCGTGATAGCTGTTTTAAAGCTTTTACCCCTTCTACTAGGGACGAAGGAGAATAGCTCGAGATGCACATTCTATTAAAAAAGAAATTGAAGAAGAGAAAACAGAAGACAAATTAAAAGACAATGATACAGAAAACAAGGATGTAGTCGATGACTGTGAAACCGCAGAGAAAAAAGAAAATGAACTACTACTGGGGAGAAAAAGCACACCAAAGCAAAAGGAGAAGAAAATTAAAAAGCAGGAGGATTCTGATAAAGACTCAGATGAAGAGGAAGAGAAAAGCCAAGAGAGGTACATTATCTTATATTTGTTCTCCAGAAGCACCTGTCTGGGGTACAGCAGCGCTCTGTTCCTGCTTAGAGATTCAGGTTTGAGGGAATGTTTTCTTATTGGGACTTCCATTCCTCTTGTCTAATGAAGGTGAGACACATTGTGAAGATGATGTGTATCGCCTTTCGGAATTGGAGAATATACTGGTCGCACCATTTTAATAGCACTTGTGCCCTAAACAGTGGCCTCAAAGAAGGCTGCGCCACCCAGTCAAAAGAAAGGTCCTGCAGTTGACAGCAGGGAAGGGAGCTGGAGAAAAATGGAGGAAGTGGACAAGAGGAAACAGCGACAGCAAAAATTCCATTTTAAAAAAGGTACAATGTGGGAAAGCTAACAAACACATGGGTGCACAGTACTAGCAGATGTTTCTGTGTGTTAGCTTGATCTAAGACATTTTTCTTTTTCAAGTTATTGTATTGGAATAAGTGGCATGCACCCCTGATTCTAGTTTGGAAAATACATTCTTGCCCCACATCACACCAATAAATTTCAGTTTTTTTAATGTCCATCCTGTTTGCTGTTGAGTGTTGGTATTTTTTTTTTTTCCCATGTATTATACATGTATGGACTGAACTGACTTAAAGATAACCAAGGATCAGGCAGTCCAGCTAGATCGAAGTAATGTCCGACTGTGTTTAGTTGGCCATTTCTGTGTTGTCAAATGGATTTACTAATTTTTATATGCTACTAAAAAATGAATTTTAATTCAGCAACAACAGCATAACACATGTTCTTGTAACATAAGCTCTTCTCCATAGCTACTTTTCAATTATTACATTATATGATGATAAATTTTCTAGAAATTTGAGTTGTTAAGCAAAATGGAGGAAAGGTAGCCTGCTGCATCCAACTAGTGGCTGACGCCCAGTTGAAAATTAACCATTGAGAAAATATTTGGAAAATTAGGAATGATTGGTGAGTGGAAGAGGTAATTTTATGAACCAGTAAAAATAGGTACAAGAGCTATCACAATTACGTGTGAATTAGATTAGTAAATAAAGTTCTGTAGTAGTATTAGTATTAGGAAAACTGGGAGGAGATAATTGGAGTTGAATATAATGATGTGAGTGTAGTATTTCAAACATTTGGACAAATTTATGCAAAGGTGAACCATTTAAAAAGGAGGGCTTTATTATAGTTTGAAGTTTTGTTAAAAATAAACCTCAAAATACATGTTATATGTACATAATACATAAAACACATAACACATGTAAATACAAAATGTATTTATAGTTGATATGTAAACGGAACAGATACTTATTTTAGAGTTTCACAGACTTGAATATGAAGAACAGTATTCCCTTTATTAAAGATTGAATAGATAGAAAAACATAGTCTGTATTCTCATTCTATAACAGGAATCATAGAAACAGATTTTTTTAAAATCTGTAGAGATTTCTGTTTGAAGTAGTTTCTTAGTATTTTGAAATTACATTATCAGGATATAATTTGGAAGGTGTCCTTCAAGATAAAACATTCCTAGGGCAAATGGGATTGAAAAGCTTCTTCATGTCAGTTCCTCTAGTGGTCCCCAAATTAATGCCCTGTGTTTGTTATAGCACAGTGCCTCCTCTGAAGCATTTAAAACTCTTACGACACTAGAAAGATCTTTGGTGCAAATCTCTTTGGAATCCTTATGAGGGTTAATACAGAATGTTTTGTTTGTAAAGATATTTAAAATATTGTTGGACCTCCCATGTCAGTCTCTTTTCTACCTGATTATTTGAAACAAAGAAAGCTTGATGGAACAGGAGTAAAAACACACAGAAATCAATACAAGATACACAAAGCTTTGTTCTGGTGGTATCTCACAGTTTCAACCGGTGACCTAATATTCAAATATCTACTGTTTCTTTGTTAGGGTAGAGTAACCTTCAAAATTTAAAAGATAGTTACTCAGGTAAATAGCCCTTGTTCATTATTCTGCTCACTAAAACAGCTTCGAAGAACCATTCCAAATTGGGTAGAGAAGATTTACGACAGTTTAGTTGCAGGAAGTTACAAGCTAGATAATTTTCACATAATAAGGTAGCACTTGAGTATGAATCCTAAAGACTTTTTCAAAGGATATGGATCTTCTGTTTTATCAAAAGTGATTAATCAGACTCTACATCATCATTAACTGTGATTACTGATTGGCCTTTAAGAAATACAGATTTACTTGTATAAAGTACAGTGCACCTTTACATAATAAATAAATTCCTAGTAGGTAGTCCATAAAAATCTTCTCCTTCTCCTCCTTCTTCTCCTCCTCCACTGACACGTTATTAAGGTAATACTTAGGTTTTGACTATTCTACATGTTGGATTCTTTTAGCATGTATTAAGTTTGTTCTCCATTAAATTAGTAGCATTATCAATGTTATTAACTTGTCGCAGGGAAGAAACAGAAAGCAAATGTGACTCTGAAGGGGAGGAAGATGAGGAAGACATGGAACCCTGCCTAACAGGAACCAAAGTGAAAGTAAAATATGGTCGAGGGAAAACGCAGAAAATCTATGAAGCCAGTATTAAAAGCACTGAAATTGATGATGGAGAAGTTTTATACTTGGTACATTATTATGGATGGAACGTCAGGTAAGCAAGAAATCTGTGTTCTTACTATTGCAATTTCTTTCCATGGTTCAAAAAGATGTTTAATGTTGTGGACTAAACCAAATGGTATATAGGTATTTATAAAGCACGCCTTTTATCTGAATTCTCCAAAACTCTCAACATCCCCACTGCTTTATTAGCTATGTCAGTACTTCCACCCCACCAGGATCCTATCTGTAGTTGAGTAGGTTGAATTTATTCCTCATTTGCAGTGAGAGAACAGAGTATGGCATACCAGAGGGCATCTCAATAAGAGGGTGTTATTAGATGAATTAATGAAAGTCTAGGGCACTGCTTCTGGGAACAGCAGTAGCCCAGGATTATGTGGAAACATCCTTCAGGACATGGGCGGGGAGGCAGGCCCGAAGCTCTCAGCAGTGCAGGTGGTTTGTTTATTACATTTATTCAAAATGAAGTTTGTATCAAGCATTCTAATAATTCTAAATAGGTTGATTTAATTAGATGAGGCACCTGAGTGGCGAGGGTTTAGGGAGTGGGCTTTGCTCTGGATTGGACATGGTCAGGAAGTGGTGATAATTCTGGTTATCTTAATAAATCTTATCTAAAAGAAGAGAAGACTAGACCAAGGTTAGTGTTGTAATTGGTAAAGCAGCAGCAAGTGATTCAAGATAAGGATGAAGATCATTTTTGTGGCTTGGACAATGTTCCTTTTTTTACTGTATTTAGATACTAACAATTATGAAGTCATGCTTTTGTCTTGTTCCATCATGCTCATGGAATGGACTTGTCTGATGTTGCTGTTCTATGAAATTGTTGTTCAACAGGAGAATAACAGGACCTGACTATGAGTGCCAGATCAGCTGTGTGGCTGATAGTACTAAGCCAGTTCCTGAATGTCAGGGACTACTTTTCTGTCTCTTTTGGAAAGTCTTGTGTTTAATATCTCTGCTTCCCCTGTCTTTGCTTGGAGCCAATGTGCTTCAAGGTTTCCCTGCATATTGCAAATATGTTATGTGTCAGTTCTCTCACCTCTAAATTGGGGAAGATGAAGTACATATTTTATAGAGATGTGAGAAATAGTGCTTACCACCTGTTTTAATATACAAAGTGTTTAAAACAGTGTGTGTCATGTAGTAAATGCTCAATAAATACTGACTTTTTTTTAAGGCCTTTTTTGGGGGGGTGGCAGAAAAAAAGTGAGAGGGGGAGCAGCAGAGGGAGAGGGAGAAATAGGCTCCCCACTGAGCAGGGAGCCCAACGTGGGGCTCCATCCCAGGATCCTGGCATCATGACCTGAGCCGACAGCATATGCCCAAGTGACTGAGCCACCCAGGCGCCCCTGTTTTCTTCAGTGAGGGAGAGTTAGGTTTCTTTCATTTTGCATCATTTTAAGAGTATGGGTTTAATGAATACTATATAAAACTTTAAAAGTTCTCAAACCAGGGACGCCTGGGTGGCTCAGTGGGTTGGGCCTCTGCCTTTGGCTCAGGTCATGGTCTCAGGGTCCTGGGATTGAGCCCCACATCGGGCTCTCTGCTCAGCAGGGAGCCTGCTTCCCCCTCTCTCTCTGCCTGCCTCTCTGCCTGCTTGTGATCTCTGTGTGTCAAATAAATAAATAAAAATCTTAAAAAAAAAAAAAAAGTTCTCAAACCAGCCTATGCCCTTCACACTTCTGCCAATATTAGGAACAAACTTTTTAAATTTTTTAGAAGAGTTTATTGACTTATTTTAGGGAGCGATAAAGAGCATGAGTGAGGGGAGGACAGAGAGAGAGAATCTCAAGCAGACTCCCTCTGAGTTTGGAACCTGGTTGGGGGTGGGTCTTGATCTCACAACCGTGAGATCATGACCTGAGCCAAAATAAGAGTCAGACACTCAGCGAGCGGACTGAGCCATCCAGGTGCCCCGAAACTTTTGTAATTAAAAAAAAAAAATGTTTACTATTGAATGTTTATAGTTGATGTACAATGACATACTAGTTTCGGGCACATAACACGATTCAGTAATTCTATGCAAACTCTTTAGTCCATCTCTGAGATTGTTCTTTTGTATGCATGTATTGTTGAATGGGGGGGGCATTTTGTCAGCCCTGAGTCACTGCTTTTGCAGTTGTAGCACAGGATAACCTTCGTTTTTCCTCTGCTTCTGTTCAGTTCCTTGCCATCTACTCTTACTTACCCTCTGTTGTGAGTCTATTCTTCTGTTCTGCTTTCTAGAATGTCCCCTACCTATCATCCTTGTGCTTATCTTTTTAATGTTTTACTATATGACTTTTCTCAACAGTCATTTTATTATCTGCTTACATTCTCCCTAGTTGGTTATCTTCTCAACTAGCTACTCACATGGTCTGTGGTTTTTCATTGTCCTTCTGTACTCTTAAAAGCTAGTATCATTCTGGTCTGCTTATTGAAACAGAATCACTGTAGTTCTTAGAGAATCCGTTGGATTTCTGCAACATGGTAGCATGTGCAACTGTGAGGTGAGTTCTGGTCTGTAGTTGAGAAATTCTGGGATCGCCCTTGGTTGGCACTATTCATGCTGGAGTACCTACATGACATACTGTGGTGGCCAAGCCAGTATGTTCCGGCCCCAGTGTACTCTAGATTAGATCTGTGCTTCTTGCTTGTCTGATACGTCCTGTGGAATTTTGGAATTGGGCATTTACTCCTTCATTAGCCCCGGACCAGACACATAAATAGCCCTCTTATTGTGTTTACCAGACTATATTTGGTTTTACTGTCTTTCACACCATACTACAAGTTGCAGAGAGGAAGGACCTTCCTCCTCTTCTCTATTATTCTTTACATATTTCCTCATACAGTGCCGGGGATGCTGGTAGGCCCTCAGTAAATGTCCAAATGAGTGAATATTTCTAAATGAGGTAAGAATACCTGGAAAAATGAAAATAATTGGGTTAGTCCAGGAAGAGATAGTATTCAAACCATAGAATAGATAGTCATGGTCCTGAGTCTGCCAAAATGTGGATATTGGAACTATGTTCTTACTTTGCACGGCACCATGGTACCTGGGTTACAAAGCATGAGGATGTTTTTCATTAACACAGTGCAGTTCAAAACAAGAACTGCCTGTAGTATTTTTTTGCTTAAATGTTCAGATTTTAGATTTTGATCGAGCTCTATGAATACCTATATGTTTACATCATGGAAGAACTGGTATTTAGTTCTACAAAGTTTAATTTTTTATTTGCCCCTGATTAGTAACTTGGACCATGTTGAAGTTTAAAAGTGATGTTAATATTTTGGAAAAAGGTATAGGGGAAATGAGTTTTCAATTTGAGCTAAACAGATAAACTTGGATAAAGGAAATGAAATATCTCTAAAAATTTTCGGAGTTTTAGGGCAGCTGGGTGCTTAGTTGGTTGGGCAACTGCCTTCGCCTCAGGTCATAATCCTAGAGTCCCAAGATTGAGTCCTGAGTTGGGCTCCCTGCTCAGCAGGAAGTCTGCTTCTCCCTCTGACCTCCCCCCTTCATGCTCTCTCTCTCTCAAATAAATAAATAAATAAAATCTTAAAATTTTTTTTTTCCAGAATTTTAGAGGTGACATAATTCAGAATAAAATTTCCCTAGAAATACTGGAGGCTATAGAGTTCTGAGAGGAAAAGAGAGTTGACAAGGACTTTATAAATAAACCTGGAACTGATCATATTACAAATGGGAATTCACCTGATTTCCCTTTGCATTATTCAGTCAATAGGGTGAATGGCAGTGTAGCACACACGTATTGCATTAAGCTCAGATCTGTGGGAAACAAAAATACAGTTGTGGAAAAGAAGAGCGGTACAGTTGTGGAAAAGAAGAGCGGTTCAGTTGTGAGTCTGTGTAGAGTTTGCCCACCTAGCTCTTCCTCTGACCTTGTTTACCCTAAGACATTCTCTTGCCTTCAACGGTTGGTGGTGAGTCAACAAAGCACCCAGCACAAGCTGGCACACGTTACAAACAAGCCAGCCCCTGTGCTCTCCACGTTTCTGCCAACACTAGAACCAGACTCTTTAGTTTTCTCACTGTTGTATTATTTGGTGCATACATTCAAATAAGGTATTGTGAAGTTCTAATTTTTTTCTTTGTTTTAAGGTATGATGAATGGGTGAAGGCTGACAGGATAATCTGGCCTTTGGACAAAGGTGGACCAAAGAAAAAACAGAAGAAAAAAGCAAAAGTATGTATATAGAGTCATATCCTTTATGATAAATATAGGTATTATTTATATTGTACTGTTTTTTATAAATCTTGTTTTCTCATTATGATAATCCTCTTGATTCTTTTAAGGTAGTTGTGATTTTCTCTCTTATAACCCAGAACCTAAAAGAACAAAAATGTAAACACATTATCATACTGCTTTAGGAAAGATAAAAACCAGGGACCCCTTAGGGTATAGGCTTCAAACTCAAATGTGTATAGGAGCTATACAGAAAAAGGGTAAAGCAGGGTTGATAGTGACAAAAAAGAGGACACTTTCCTCACCAAGGGAAGGTGGAACTCACCAGTCTCCTGTGGGATACAGACTCAGGGTTGCCAGATTTTAGGATTTGTTTAAGTCACTGTCTTGAAAGCTAATACGAGATTTTAAAACACATACCTACTGGCTAGTTGTACTCACAACCACACCCTCGATTTTCAGCCTTTGCTGTAGAGATTCACCTAGTGTTTTGTCTGTTTAATGTAGATATCTTTCTGGTGCTCAGGGAGTAGTAAGGAATGAGGTGGGGAAGGTGCTGAGTAGTTGTGCATCTCTCTAATGCATGGACTCTGGCTTTCACAATGTAATTGCAGTGTTGCAAACTGTAGACTATCATATTCATATAAATACAAACTGTGTTAGAAAACAACTTGCTTTTAACGTTTCTATAAGCACAAATTAAGAGTTGACATATAAAATATGTAATCTTTCTGAGTTATGATCCTCCTTGGAGAAATAGAATGTTTATTTTTTCTAAGGCACTGGCCCTTTTCATACATTTTGTTTTTGTTACCCAGAATAAAGAGGACAGCGAAAAGGATGAAAAGAGGGAAGAGGAGAGGCAAAAGTCAAAACGAGGACGACCTCCTTTAAAATCTACACTTTCATCGAACATGCCGTATGGTTTGTCTAAGACTCCAAACAGTGAAGGAAAATCAGGTACCAGAAGGGCTCGCAGCAATATGCCAGACAGCTCACCTCTGTCAAATGGAATGGAAGGTGCTCGATTTTGAGGATCGTTGATTTAAAAAAATCAATAATATAAACAATAAAACTTCACTTGTGTGTGAGATTCATAGGAGGTCATCTAAGTTTTTAATCTCATATAATTTACACTACAAAATTTGACTTGAAGAAAATATTTTAGTATATCATGTTTATTTAAAATTTAGTGGTTTTATTTTAATTTGGGAATATTTTTCTTATTGTAGGAATATTCTAATTTTATTTTATTTTTTAAGATTTTATTTATTTATTTGACAGAGACAGAGAGAGAAGGAATACAAGGAGGGGGAGTGGGAGAGGGAGAAGCAGGCTTCCTGCTGAGCAGGGAGCCCGACACAGGGCTTGATCCCAGGGCTCTGGGATCATGACCTGAGCTAAAGGAAGACACTTAACGACTGAGCCACCCAGGTGCCCCAGAATATTCTGTTTTAAAAGAAGATGGGTTGACAAGTCATGCATCCTTCTCTGTGCTGCACTTTCAGACGTGCATCAGTGTTTCTCATAACTCAGTGCTGTTCACCTAGGATATTTCAACAAAACTGAGAGCAGAGTTTTCAAAAAGCACAAACTAATGCAATATAGGCATTTTGTGATGAGTATAGGTGAATATATCCTATTTTGTTTTTAACTTTACCCCCACCTTTCTTCCTTTGTGTGCTTTCCCATGTAAATTAAAATGTTAAATAGTGGTCTTATATGAAATTTTCCCTCCCTTCAAGAAAAAAGGTATTCTGAACTACGAGATTGCCATTTGTCCATACAGAGTTTGTGTGTAAAATAGAGAAGGGTATGCTCATACCTCCTTACTGCCATCTGCTGCGAAGTTGTCATAGTACACAAATGCTAGATACCCACAAAGCGTAAGGTGTCCTTTGATAGCATGCTCCTGTGCAGTGTACAAACTACAAAACTATATACATAGTAGTCTTAGTCTTGCTCAACTCCTAGATGAAACTTCTTTTTTTAACAGGAGAACAAATGGATTCTAAACTTTGAATATGATAAAATCACAAAACCTTATACCTTTTCACTTAAAAAAATACATTTAGGTTTGCCTTTTTGAACTTGTTTACAATATGATCACCATGTGAGCAGAATTTTTATGTTTTATAGTTCCTTACAGCCTAATTTATTATTTTTAAAAATAATTTACTATAAAATAAGTATACTTTATAGCTCCTTACAGCCCTTATTATTTTAAAAAATTCTTTAACTTAATGAGAATGATTTCTTTTGCAAGAAGGTAGCTTGACTAGGGGCACCTGGGTGGCTCAGTTAGTTAAGTGTCTGTCTTCGGCTCAGGTCATGATCCTGGGTCAGGGTCTTGGGATCCAGCCCTGTGTTGGGCTCTCTGCTCAGCAGGGAGCCTACTTCTTCCTCTGCCTGCTGCTCCTCCACTTGTGCTTTCTATCTCTTTCTCTCTAATAAATAAATAAAATCTTAAAAAAAAAAGTTTGCTTGCCTATACTTTTATGTCTTTTAATCAGAAGAACATTTAAATTTTTGGGAATTCAAATTGCTCATTTTGTATATCTCCTCTTTTCAGAATTATGTTAAATAATTCTTTCTAGGGACACAAAATGCCCATCACATTTATTAATCAGTACCTATTAGACCTCAGATCAAACCACTTAATGTATTAACTTAATATAATTTCAGTACTAGTCCTTTGATTTTTCTTTTTCTTTTTTTTAAATTTAACATTTATTTATTTATTTTAGAGAGACAGTACAGGGGTGAGGGGCAGAGGGAGAGAGAGAATCCTAAGCAGAATCCCTGCTGAGTGTTGAGCCTGATGTGGGGCTCAGTCTCATGACCCCCAGATGATGATCTGAGCCAAAACCAAGAGTGGCATGCTCAACCAACTAAGCCACTCAGGTGCCCCAGTCCTTTGATTATTCTAAGGATTAACATAGCCTAAACATGATACTAGTGAAAAATGCAAAATAGTTCTTTTATAAAATTGAGATAGTAATATTTTCAATGTGTTGTATTTTTTACATGGAGTTTAATTTGAAGTACCCGCATTTAGGGCACAAATAAATGTATGGCCAGAAATTTTTACAGGGATGTACTCAGAGATACATGATTAAGAGTTTTGTTTGGGTGGTAGAATTTTTATTCTAAAGTTACATTGGTAATTAAGATAGAAACCTTTGTAATATAATATTTCCTTTTGCAGACTCTTGCTCATCGGATAGTGAAACAGAAGACCTTTTAGAAAAGAATTTGATGAATGAAGATCTTTCTCCTGAGGGTAAAGAACTAGAAAAAAGTGAAAATTTAAATGATGATAAAGTAGATGAAGAAAATCCAAAGATTGCTGCACATATATTAAAAGAAAATGAAAGGACACAAATGCAGCCTTTAGAAACACTGAAGTTAGAAGTTGGAGAGAATGAACAAATAGTACAGATTTTTGGAAGTAAAGTGGAACACATAGAAGAAGTTAAGAAAGAGGCTGAAAAATCTCCTAAGGGAAAGGGAAGACGAAGCAAGACAAAAGACCTTTCTTTAGAAATTATAAAGATTTCGTCATTTAGCCAGGATGAAGCTGGAAGTGAACCTCATATAGAAACTCAGAGTCTAGAATTTTCTTCATTAGACAGTAAAAACTTCTCTTCTACTATCGAAGATGAAACTGACCAATGTGCAAAAGAAAAAAAGTTGAAACGGAAAATACTGGGACAGTCATCACCAGAGAAAAAAATACGAATTGAGAATGGAATGGAAATGACAAACAGCTTATGTCAAGAAAAGACCAGTGACTGTGTTGCATCTGAGGGAATGAAAAACTTAAATTTTGAGCAACACTTTGAAATAGAAAATGAAGGAATGCCATCATTAATTGCAGAGTCAAACCAAGGCATTCAAGAATTGACTAGTGAAAAATTTGACAATCCCGCTGAAGAAACTGTAAATACTCCACGGAAAGAAGAAGAGGATGCAATGCCTCTGATTGGGCCTGAGACTTTGGTTTGCCATGAAGTTGATCTGGATGATTTGGATGAGAAGGATAAGACCAGTATTGAAGATGCAGTAGTTGAAAGCTCTGAGTCTAACTCTCTTGTTTCTATCCCACCTGCCCTTCCCCCTGTAGTACAGCATAACTTTTCAGTAGCTTCACCACTTACTCTCAGTCAAGATGAGTCTCGAAGTATAAAAAGTGAGAGTGACATAACCATTGAAGTTGATAGCATTGCTGAAGAATCTCAAGAAGGTCTCTGTGAGAGGGAATCAGCGAATGGGTTTGAAGCCAGTGTTGCCTCTGGTACCTGTAGTATAATTGTTCAAGAAAGAGAAAACAGAGAGAAGGGTAAGGACTTTCTAGGGAGAATATCAGCCTTTATGATCAACCCCAAAATTAATAAGTTAAGAGTTTTAGGAGCTCTTGAGCAGTAAAGTTCCCTCCCTCCCTCCCTCTTATTTGTGCTTTCCTTTCTACAGACTCCCCCTCTCCTTTCCCCTGCCTTAAAAAAAAAAAAAAGTATATATAGAAATTTATTTGGAGTAGACAGGTGAATAATTACAGCTGCTCTTGCCTGGCCGTGGCTCCAGAGAGGAGTACGAACTGCGGTAGTGGGAGTTATGGCAGGACAGGTGTTTAGAAAGTTTCTTCCCCTTTCTGACTGAGTTGTAGTTGAAACGAGTGTAGCTGAAACTGTAACCAAAGGAGGCATTATGCTTCCAGAAAACTCTGATGGAGAAGTATTGCAAGCAATAGTAATAGTTGTTGGATCGGGCTCTAAAGGAAAGGGTAGAGAGATTCAACCAGTTAGTGTGAAAGTTGGAGATAAAGTTCTTCTCCCAGAATATGGAGGCTCAAAGTCATTCTAGATGACAAGGATTATTTTTTATTTGGAGATGGTGACATTCTCAGAAAGCACATAGACTTAATAAATCATTATTGAAATGGCATCATGGGAAGCTGCCCATTCCACTGAGTTGTGGAATCTTTAATCATGTAAATAATTTCCATGTCTCTTTTATAATAAACTAATGGTATCCAAAATGATATATATTTTTTTCAATTGTCTCTTTCCCCTTACTTCAGGTCAGAAAAGGCCAAGTGATGGAAATAGCGGATTATTGGCAAAAAAACAAAAGCGTACCCCAAAGCGAACAAGTGCTGTAGCCAAAAGTGAAAAGAATGGAACAGGTTGGTGCTTTCCAATACTGGCTTTAGCATAGTGTTAATATTTTCAGCATTTTGTTGGTTCGATCATTTGTGTCAATTTAAAAATAAATTTGGTTTAGGGGCATCCGGCTGGCTTACTTGGTAGAGTACGTGACTCTTACTCTTAGAGTTGTGAGTTCAAGCCCCACGTTGGGGGTGGAATTTACTTAATTTAAAAAAAAAATTTTTTTTTTAAATGTTTGGTTTATTATGTTCTGGAAATAGCAATTTTTCCACTGGTTTTTAATCTGAAGGGGCTTGTCAGTTTTATTTGGAGCTGGGATAGCTGATTCGTTTTTATGCTCATTTCATTTGTATCTCTTATGTAAAGTGGTTTAATACTGAGGAACGTATTTGAGAATCTTGAATAATAGGAAAGTAATATTTGTTCTAGTGGTAAAAGCAGATTAAGTTTATATTTCTGAGTGGAATGGTTTACTTGAATCTAGAAAAGCTGATTTCTAAATAGTATCATGGTATTTTTAAAACAAGAAGATAGTAAGATTCTTACAGAAACAAACAAGAAAGTAAATCAGTATGAATAGCATACATGAGAAAGACTTCTGTGTGGAATAAAACTAGGTTGTGGAATATAGCAGAAATAAACATGGTTGATTTTGACAAAGTCTTATCTCCAAAACATGCCTTCATACAAGGCTGAAAAGAAAATTCTAGGTTACAGTAGATACATATCCTATGGACGGAGCATATAGTTTATATAAGATAAAAGGTTATTTCAGAGGAAAACTTTTGAACCGTATTTGAAATTCTTAGAGCCACATGTAGCTAGTGGCTGGACAATACAGATACAGAGTACAGAGGAGGAGTGATGGGAAATGAGAATGGAGAGTCAGCAGGAATTACACAGGGCAACTTAATAACGTCATAGTGCCTGGCAGATAGGTTTGTCAGACGATCAAAGTGAACACCACCAGTAATGGGACTGATAGGAATCACGTACTACCTGACAGGATGCAACAGGAACACAGGAGCACATCTGTAACATTCCTGTCAAAGAGGCATAACCTGAATATAACCATCAGGAACCACCAACAAATTCCAATTGAAGGGTCGTCTATGAAATAACTGATCTGTAATTTAAGAAATTGCAAAGGTCATGAAAGTCAAGGAAAGAGGAACTGTTGCAGATTTAAAGGAGGCTTATGAGACATGACAATTAAAAGCAGCATATGATTCTCGCCCGGATCCTATTGCTACAAAAGACATGATTGGGTCAAGTAGAGAAGCTTGTACAGGATCTGCGAATTAGATGTTAATATGTTTGTGTTCATTTCCTGATTTTGATTGTTGTATTATGGTTCTCTAAGTGTGTGGTGGTTTTAAAAATGTACCTACAAATCTGTTGATATTCTCCCCTTCAAGAGACAAAGCCTAATTCCCTTCCCTTGAGTGTGGGCTAAATGAAGTGGTAGAATATGACTTCAGAGACTAGGTCATAAAAGGCACTGCAGATTCCTCCTTGCTCACCCTTGGATCCCTTGGTCTGAGGAAAGTTAGTTGTCAAGTCCTGAGGACACAGTAGTCTATGAGGAGGTCCACATGGTGAACTGAGCACATCCTGTCAACGGCAAGCAAGGAGCTGAGGCCTCCTGCCAAAAGCCACATGAGTGAACCATCTTGGAAACATAGTCTTCAGCTGCAGTGAAGTCTTCCGAGGCCACAGCTTCAGCTAAAGGCTTGACTGCAACATCGCAGGATTCTCTGAGCCAGACTACACAGCCAAGCTTCTCCCAGATCCCAGATATTGTGAGATATCTGGGATATCCAGATAGCCCAGAGATAACCATTTGTAGTTTTAAACTGTTAAGTTTGGGGCCAGTTTGCCGATAACTAATACGAGAAGAATGTTCTTATTTGTAGGAAAGAAGCACTGAAGTACTCAAGTATGGCTGAGTAACTTAAACTTCAAATGGGTCAGAAAAACATTTTTTTGGTAACTGATCTTACAAGTTTTTTGTAAGTTTAAGGATTGTCTAAAAAGTTAAAAAGATTAAAAAGAAAGGAGATCATCAGTTTTACTTTTGGGATTTCTTATTTGTCAAGAAGAAATGAATTTAAGAGATGGAATCAGTGGGACTCAGTTACTGTTAGTTACATATGAGGGACCTGCTCATGACCATATGGAACACAGGAGAAGCAGCAGGTTGTTGGAAGAATAATTTAGAGAATGTTGAATTAGGGGTACCCAGTATTAGGGAAGTAGGAGTCTGGAGCTTAGAAGAGTCTGTTTTTAGAAGATGGTATGTGAAGGATTGCAAGATGATGAAATTGCCATGGGAGAGTTGTAAAATGAAAAGAAAAAGAACCAAAAATATAATTCAGTGGGCTGTCTTTATATGGGTATTGATCAGAGACAAATGCAAGTCACTAAACGCTAGTGGGTTTGAATGAGAAAGTTTTGAATTCTATAGGATATGTAATATGATTAAAATACATTCAATGAATTTGGTGAATTATAAATGTTGGGACCCTAACAAGAGCATGGGAATGTGATTAGAAGATGTGGAAATCAGGATAACAAAGAATTTCTTTCAAGAAATTCGACTTTAAAGAGAAGGAAAGAGGTGCCAGCTAAAAGGGGAAGTTCTCCTTCTGTTCCCTCCCTCTCTCAGGGTTGGAAGGATGTAAGCATGTTGGTAGACTGGGAAAAGAAGCTGAAGATAAAAGAAGAGGGATAGTTGATGTTGGGCTATTTTAGAGGAGCTGTGAGTGGATGGTTTTAAGAGTACAGCTGAAGAGATTGGTCTTCAAAAGCATTCTCCTCTTTCTGAGCGCCCCCAAAAGTTAATAAAGACAGATGCATGTAGAGGAGAGGCTGGGAAATTGAGTACGTAACATTCAACTTTGCTTTTTCAGTAGAAGGCAAGGTTGGCTTTTGAGAGTAGGAAGGAAGTTGGGTATGAGAGATTGGGGGGAAAAAAAAAAGTAAAACTGAGAGAATTCTAATTTGTAATGAAGTGAAAAGCAAAAGCATATCTAAGTACAAATCTGGTGAGGAGGGACAGAGTTGCAAATGATTATCTGATCACATTTTATTATATGTATGTTAAAGGAAGTGTATATACATCAAGTATTTTTTGTGCTTTTTCATTTATGCAATTTGGGTAGCTTTATGTCTTGTTTTAAACATAAATGGGGCAATACTGTACATATTGTTTTATAACTTTGCTTTTTTATTTAACAGTATATATTGGCTATTTTGCCATTTTTGTTCTTATAAACTTTAGCTCATTCTTTTTAACTTCGAAGTATTCAATAGTATACTTGACCTTTGAACAACAGGCGTTTAAATTGTGCAGATACACTTAAACAGATTTTTTTAGAGTTCTGTTAATGTATTTCATGTTCCTTATGATTTTCTAACATTTTCTTTCTGTAGCTTACTTTATTAGTTTATTATTATTATTATTATTTATAATTATTAATTTGTTAATATACTGTATAATGTTGTATATAACTTACACACTCTGTGTTAATCGATTTATGGTATCAGTAAGGCTTCCGATCAGCAATAGGCTGTTAGCAATTAAGTTTTTGGGGAGTCAGAAGTAAATGCACATTTTTGAGTGCATGAGGGATCAGTGCCCCTAACCCCAACGTTGTTCAAAAATCAAGTGTATATAATTTTTAACCTTTTTCCCATTGGTTGGCATTTAGATTTCCATTTCTTTATTAGGAAATTTGTGCATTTGTACACTTATTTCTGTAGGATACAGACCCAGTATAATTGCTGGGTCTGCTGCATTTTGATATTTGATATTTTTCATTTATAATCTCTGAATCCATTTTTTCTTATTCTAGGACAAAGTAGTGATAGTGAAGATCTTCCTGTCCTGGACAATTCAAGTAAATGTACACCAGTAAAGCATCTTAGTGTGTCAAAGCCACAGAAGCTTGCACGATCTCCTGCAAGAATTTCCCCTCACATCAAAGATGGAGAAAAGGATAAACACAGGGAAAAACACCCGAATTCATCCCCTAGAACATATAAATGGAGCTTTCAACTCAGTAAGAAGCTTTAGAAAACCTGAATGTATTTTGTAAAAGTGATATTTACCTTAAAATGTCAAAATAACAAACAGTGGCTACCAGATCCATTTATGTAGGTTTCCAAATATTGTTTTATCAGTAATCACCACTTACCATCTTAAACATAAATCAATGCCTTTTCATAATAATAACCTGATAAATATTAGAGAAAGATCTCCAGTAATGAAATAAGATGTGTGTTTGTATAATCAATGAAACTGAAATACCCTATTATTGACAACTGAAAATAACCAATGAATGAAAAAATCATTGATACAAAGAAACTACTTGGATGAATAACTACAATTACAGATCAGGGTTGCCGTGTGTTGATGCTTTCTTGTGTTTATCTGATTATTTAAGTAATACATCATTAAGTAATACATATTTGGTATAGAAAATTTGGGATTTATACAGAAACCTTATTCATGAATTTAATTACTGTCATCCCTGCTTATAGAGCCTTATTTAGTTAATACGGAAAGTTTTAATAAACTAAAGCTTTTGATGATTTAGAGGTTGAGTTTTGATAGAACTGCCATCTTCTTTCCTCAGATAATTATTTTAAAAACCAAATTAACCTTTTTTCTCCTTTTAGATGAATTAGATAATATGAACAGTACAGAGCGAATCTCTTTTCTCCAAGAAAAATTACAAGAAATCAGAAAATATTACATGTCTTTGAAATCTGAAGTTGCAACCATAGACAGGAGGAGGAAAAGATTAAAAAAGAAAGACAGAGAAGGTAATTTGATTAGAGTTTTTCTTCCCTTGTTTTTCAAATATATGCTGTCATTTTAGAAGATTTACCTTAGTTACTCTTTGGCTATAGTACACATTTGTTTATTGTGTTTTTAGATCCTAGTTCTATCTTCTTTGTGATATTATTGACATGAGTGCATCAACAGCTGAATTCATCAGGATGAAACTATTGAAAAGGACTGTGAACTATTTTACAAAATGTGTGATTTTATTAAATGTGGTGGGTTCCCAAGAAGAGTTAGTTACTCCCTCTGAAATTCACTCTTTGCTCAACAAATACTTATTGGCTACCTCTTACTAGTTACTATATTTGTTATTATGAGGTTCACCAAAATTAGTGGGCATGTGGGTTATCCTCAGAGAGATAATCTTTGTACGATCATAAATTATTTCCTAAGGAAGGAAGTCAACAGAAGTTGAAATTGTTCGGCTCAACATTAATGTGTTCACACTATGTGCCAGGCTCTCTTCGAGGTGGTGAAAGCACAGAGATGAATGAGATACAGACTTTGATTTCAAAGATCTTAATTTCTAGCAGAAAGGGTATGTGATGAGGGCATCAAGAGTGAAATCACCAAGTACAGGAGTTGGTGAAAGGAGCGATCACTTTGGATTAATCATGGAGAGAGAGTAGTGTCTGACTTAGACCTTAAAACTCTGTAGGACTGACTTATTACACATAGATAGGTTCACACACATCTACCCCGTCTGCAAGCCCCACTAAAAGAGCAGTAAAAAAATGAAAAGCCCTGTACCCACAAGAACAAGATAATGGGATAGCGGACCACAGTAGACCTAGAAATGTCAAGAGTTTCTCTCTTGGAAGATGAGAAGCAGATGGACTGCTAAAACCTAAGCTTGTTTATCCTTGCAGTGGGGCAAAACAAAGAGCAATCCAGTCCATACCACATCACTGCAACTCTGCAAGCAGGGATATAGGTGAGGCTAAAAATGGAGATTGGTTGAAAATGGAAGGAGAAATTGCATCCTTTTGTCCCATCCTGTGATCCAAACTACCTTCTTCTGCAGCTCTAGCAGAAAACAGAAAATTAACTGATTGTGTAGACAATCAGTAACTATAACTGTAGACTCAGGGACACCAGCCATAGCTGAAGGTGAGAGTGCAAAAGCAGAAATAATAAGCCTGAGCAAAAGTCTGTAGTAGTGAATGATGAAACCCCTGTCCCTTTTCCAATGGAAACTCTTACCTCTTGGCTTCCTGAAATCTGGCAACTAAGTTTATGTTCATTCTTCGGAGGAGACTGAAGGATTCTTGTGGAGAAGCTGGTCAACCCAAGAGGAACTAACAAAGAGACCAAATTTAGAGGTTCCTGAACCAAAAAAAGCAAGATCCTTGCCAATCACTACATATGCTCTGCCCATCACTGAAAAGCTCCACATACTCACACACGGCTTCCAGTTAGCTTTTAATGCCCCTCTCTGAAATATGGGAGCCCCAAGACCAGATGAGAAAGCTTCTACATAAAGGTAGGACCTGAGCTGAAGGCACACGATTGACTGAGCCTCCCAGGCAGGCGCCCCCAAATATTATACTATTAATACAATTCAGAGACCAAGAAGGATCTCTCAAAAATTAAAAATATGACAGCAGGAATTTTTAAAAATGTAATAGAAGAGATAGATAACAAAGCTAAAGAAATCCCAGTACATGGTCAAAAAGACAATAGGAGAAAAGAACTAAGAGAAGTGTAGGATCTGGTCAAGAGATTCAACTTCTGAATCACCGGCTTTCTAGAAAAAGAGTACTGAACAAACACAGGAGGTAGCTGTCATCAGAGAAGTATTATAAGAAGAACTTCCAGAAACAAAGGAAATGAATTAGAAGATGAAAGGACTCAACTGTAACATCTATAAAGAATGGGGGGAGAAAAATCACACCCAAAGCACTGTGAAATTTCAGAACCCTTTGGTTTACCGTATAAAGGTATACCTAAAAAATGGGTCTTAGAACAGCATCAGGTTTCTCAGTGCACTAGAAACTAGAAGCCAAACTAGAAACTAGAAAGCTAAGAAGACAACACAGAATCCAGGAAACAAGGAATCCCACTTAGGAAAACAGTAAAGAAAAGTGATGAAAGGTGATGAAAGCGATAGGGTGACGACTGCCTAGAGAGCCAACTATTCCAGGAACAGGATGGATAGGAGGTGAGGGCTCCAGGTTCTGTCTCTTTAAAAAAAAAAAAAAAAAAAAAAAATAGGTAAATTATGTGATAGGGTTGCTTATATTAAGAGTTGTCTGCCTGTGGCAGAGTTTGGGAGCTAATTTCTTTTTTTTTTTTATACTTTTTTTTTTTTAAGATTTTATTTATTTATTTGACAGACAGAGATCACAATTAGGCAGAGAGGCAGGCAGAGAGAGAGGAAGGGAAGCAGGCTCCCTGCTGAGCAGAGAGCCTGATGTGGGGCTCGATGTGGGGCTCGATCCCAGGACCCTGGGATCATGACCTGAGCCGAAGGCAGAGGCTTTAACCCACTGAGCCACCCAGGCGCCCCTTGGGAGCTAATTTCTGATAAAATTACCTGTATCATATGTGATCTTGAATCACTCTAGTCCAAGTCCAGCAGTGTTAATTCCTAGAAATAAGACAGAGCAAATAGAAGATTAGGATTTCCATGTTTGTCCTTTTCTTTAATAACTGTAAAAAGCAAGAAGAAGTCTTTACAGAACTTTTAAACTTTTAAAAAGAAGAGCAAATGAGCAAGTTGAAATTTCTTCAGAGTACCCTGAATTGCTGTAAGTTTCCTAAAGCTGATAGGAGTTTCAGACAACTAGAAAGATTCTTTTATTACAGTCTTCCCTTTTTTGTTTTCTTAATTTTTTGTAGTGCAAAGTGAGTTATTAAAGTGAGATCCTGAGTGATTTCTGGAATATTAGAATTCATAGTAATGAGTTACATGTCACATTGATAGTACACGTAAACACTGAGAGAGACATACTTTAAAATTTAAATAGGAACAAGTATGCAAAGTTTGGCAGGAGATGGGAGCTTTGCAAAGAAAAAAAAAACACCAAAAAACCAAAAAAGGCTAATTACCAAATGCATAGAGTAGTGATCCTTAATCTGTGTTATGTCCTCCTGGAGAGTTCTGTTAAAGTCATATGAGGACTTTTTTCCTGTTTTTTTTTTTTAAAGATTTTATTTTATTTTTTACATAATCTCTACACTCATTATGGGGCTTGAACTCAAAACCCCGATATCAAGAGTCGCACACCCTCCTCCTGACTGAGCCAGGCAAGTGCCCTAAGAGGACATTTTTCTAATCACACACTCACACTTCCATCCTGATCCTGATACCATCAGGATTCTGAAACCTGACCTGGATAACTGCTGTTGCTTATGGGATGCTGTGTGCATTCATTAGGTCTGCTGGGGCAGGGTGAGGGTAGAAAGCCAGTGGTTAGCTGCTTAGAGGAGATTGTCTGGGATGAGTGAATTCTCTTATGGTCCGAGAGCCCAGAGACAAAGGAGGAACTTGCCACAGTGAGAATTTAATCCTGGTTGACCTTGTTTTGGTTTTGAGGCAAGGTGAGTTCCTTCCAACTATCTTTCAAGTTAGGGTTTAAGAGTTTATTATCTCTTTTATCTTTACATTTTAAGATACCTTTTTTGGACTGAGTTATTTGACCAGAGAGTGATTCCACTCAATTGTCCCAAACAGTTTTTGCTGACAGTTTGTTATTCCAAATGTTGGCACCATTTAAGAGGACTGTAATTGAAATGAATGCTAAGATATTTACTTCTGACTTGTCAGTGGCTGGGTATCTTTATGTGGTAGTCTAAGAGGTCTGATGTAGTTATTTTGATTCCATAGTGTCTCATGCAGGAGCCTCCATGTCATCTGCTTCGTCAGACACTGGAATGAGTCCCTCATCCTCATCTCCCCCACAAAATGTACTGGCTGTAGAATGCAGGTGATGAACGTTTTCTCTGCCTTCCCAGCAGTTTGCTGCCATGGACATAAATCCCAAAACCCTGAAATACAACCACAGAAAGCACTCAACTGGTTTGACATTGCTAAGTATATCCTGTATACCTTTCCAGGCTGGATTGTATCTATTCCCTCTTTTTTCTTTTTTTCTGTTGCAAAAAATAAGCTGATTAATAATTGAAGGTTAGGCAGCCTGCCATATTTGTCATAATTTTTCCTCTCTAACTTTTCTTTCATTTTTCGTGAAGATAGAAAAAGGGCACTTAGCAAATTCAATTTGTATAATAAAGCTTTCAAATGTTATAGAAATCATAGACAAGCAAGTGCACATGATAAACATCAAAATATTATCCAGCTGAGTAGTGACTGCTGCACTTTCACTGAGATGTATTTGAACACTTGGTGAGTAGGGGGTTTATGTTGTTGTTGTTGTTGTTTTTTTTTACTTGTTTTTTTATTTTTGTGGAAGCACTTGCTATTTAGAACTGCCAAAGTATATATGTTCAGCAGTGTGCCCAGGTTTAAAGGTGTAAATGGGACAAAATAAATTGTGAAAGGAAGTGTAGTTGACTGAAAACTACAGTTGTAATAAGTCTTCCACTTTTTATAGGATTTTTGAGCACACAATTATGCAAATATTTTAATGTTTATTAATGTTTACAGTGGAATTGTGAATAAGTTTTCAGTGGACTATCTTATCCCTTGACAAAAATATTTTGTCTTTTTTCTATGTAATTTCAGAGTTTTTATTTTGTTACAAAAAGACAAAAATGAAATATATAACAACAATGAAGTTATTTAACAAGATTTCTAAAGCTGAAAATTTTGTGTAAAATAAGGTATTATCTTGCAACTTGTTAAATATATTTATTCAGACATTGGATGTTGTATTTTTATGTATTTTTTAAAATATTAATAAAATTGAAAAAAAGAAAATTCTAGGTTAATTCACTCTTTGGATGACAAAGCTCTCAGCTGTCCCTTTTACAGGAGGTTGCATCCAGTAGCTTTGCCTGTATTGAAGGGAGTCTGTCTCAGTCCTTCAAACAGTAGAGAACTATAAATGGGCATCTGGATCATTAAAGTATGTCCTCGTTTAGAAACTTTGGCAGTCCTAGTGTTTAAACTGTTTTGAGGATCAAATTTTTGGTTGCCCTTAAGATACTTTGTCATAGTTTTTATGTTTGCTATACTGCCGAATAAATTTCTATCTCCCAAAGTTGAGATGCAACAACTAAGTAAAGCAACTATGTATGCTTTGTCTGTGAATTGTTCCACAGACTGATACATTTTGTAAATAATTCCAAAATCATGTATTTAAAGCATTTTTGCCATATACATTATGTAAAAAGGTGATTTTTTAAAATCAGTTTTTAAATTCATGTTTGTACATTGAAAGGGGTTTTTTTTAAACCTCCTTTTCTGTGTTTAATATGCTGTAGAGTAATAACCTAGATGCTCTAGACTGTGTATCAGGATCTGATTTACAAGAACAAAGTCAGAGCGAAACACTAGTGATGGCATAGCATTACCGAAATCATTGTTTCTTAATTTCATTTTACCACATTGTGAACTTGTGATTCAGATTCCTTCCATTTTCTCAGAGAATTAAAAAGAAAAAAGTACTCTTGTAAAATGCACTTTTTTGTCTTTTCTTTGCAAAGCAGAAGTATTTCAATGTAAAATAAAAATGGAGCTCAGTGGGCAGTATTAATAAAGGCCATGTTTTAAACATAGGCTTTATATTTTTAGTTTTCATTTAAGTGATTGTTTTTTTCCCAAGTGCCAGTAACTGAACAGTTGAAAAATCAGACTTTGCAAAACAGAGCATATTCGATATATTCGTCAGTCTTTACAATAAAATATTTCTAGCACTTAATTATAAAAGTGAAAAATGTCATGTCATTCAAATCCAGTTGGAACTAGGAGGCAACCTCAGATTCATATGTTAGAGATTTTAATGATTTCCTTCAGAAGCAATTCAGTAAATGAGAGAACTAGTTATCATCTTGAATACCATCCCTTCTAATCAGTATAAATCTGGTAATGAAGTATTGGGACCTTGCTCCAGAGAACAAAATTATATATTCATTCAATGGGTATGTGGACACTGTTAGAATCCTTTTATTTTGGAGCTGGAGAGGATTATGAAATAAGTGCATACTAAGTATTAAATTCAGATATTAGGCATATTTTGAGTTTAGCTAAATTTTGGATAGTGCTTGCATGTAATTAAAAAAGTAAAAGTGTAAAGACACTCTTTAACATCTGAAGTAGAAGGTGCTATCTATGAGGTTAAATTCTTGAAGATTATGGAGACTGTTTCACTATTCCATTGTGTGCTTTTATTGTTTGTTGTGTTTCTAGTTTTCCCATCCTTCACTAAGAAACATGTTTGTACTTAGCATATACATACTATGTCTTCCATGAAATTGCTTTAAATTATGGAAATCCATATGGGTTAAACTATTAATTTATGTATCTTATTAAGTCCTAAAACCTACCTTTCTTCTAAACCCTGTAATTTGACATAACTGTCAACACTGTGAAAGCACTGGAAGCTATATTCAACCACACATTAAAAACTATTACCAGAAGTCATTCATCAACAATTTATCGGTTATCTGCTAAGTGCCAGGCCCTATGCTAAGGCCCAGAAGTTACAACAGTGAACAAGACAGGAAAGGGTCCCTGTCTTTAAGTCTTTAATCTAATGAGGTAGGTTATACATAGCTGCCACGAGATACGTACAGGAGCCCAGCTTGGAAGACAAGGGTGGTCAAGGAAGGCTTTGCAGAGAAAGCAACAGTAAAACTGAGCCCCATGAGGATAATGAATTGGCGACGCAAATCGAAGGAGAGATGGGAGAGTAAAGCACTCCAGGCGCATGGGGCTGGAAGGGAATGAGTCAAGGCAGCAACAGACTTGAGGTAGGAGACGCAGGAGCCAGGTCATGCAGAGCCATTCATTTTGTAAATAATTCTTTCCAAATCATGCTTTCAAAGAAGTTTTGCTTCTTTAAACCCAAACACTGCACCTGCCCACCTCTGCCTCTTGTTCCTCTGTTTCCCCCATCACTCTATCCCTTCTCGTCCAGAGCCATTTCTGGAGCGACTTTCTATGAAGCTTTTGCTGACTTACCACCACCACCTCCTTCCTTTATGCTCTCATAGCATTTTCATTCTATCATCTTACATGACAACTTACCTTGTATTATGTTTACTTATGCATGTGTCTTTCCACCCTACTAGATGTTAGTTCCTTAAGTACTTAGTCATACTTGTATCCCACAAAGTGCCTGATCCAACACCTAATAATACACAGTAAGATGGTCAAAAACTATGTTTAAGTTGAGAAAATTTACTTTTGAATTGCTATTGTTTCTGGCTTTTACCAGTGATTCTTATGTACAAGTCAGACATTTGTAAATTGTCTTTGTGGTTCTTTTCACAAGGTGATAATGGTAAAACACCATTTGAGAAGTGCAAAGTAGACCTGTTAAACTATCTAATCCCCAACCTGGAGTATTTGTAAACTGATGAGTTTTTTCCCTCCTCATTTCTTCCTCCCTCTTCCATTACTCTATGTGGTTACACACAGATTTTTTATCCTGTTGAAGGAAAACTACTGTATGTGATGGTATTCATCATTAGTGAAGATTGAGGGGCTCTTAAGATGGAGTCTGAGCTAATGGAGAATTTCTAATATATGCTCAGTAGAAATTTTTTTTTTAGTTATTTACGTTTTATTACAAAACCAAATGTTTTTCTTCTTAAGCACAAAAAACCTTTTCATATATTCATATTAGACTCATTATATCTTTTTAAAAACTAGTATTTATAATTTTAGAGTTTACAGTTAACTTAATTATGAAGCTATCTTCCATTTTGTAATCTGTATCACTAAAATTCATTTTGAAAAGTTCTGTTGTGAAAAACTTAAAACTTCCATGTAAATATAATAATTATTCTGCACAAGTAACTGGATTTCTTCTCAAGGCTAAGTTATATTAAACAAGACTTACCACTTTAAGTTGCCAGATTTAGCAAATAAAAATGCAGGAAATGCAGCTAAATTTGAATTTCAGACAGATAACTTTCTATTATAAGTATGTCCTGCATAAAAATTATGCTTTATGAATTATGAATCATCAATTATGAAGTTGAAATTTAACTAGGCATCCTGTACTTTACCTGCAAATCCTACAACTCGTTTCTTTCCCACTATATTCCAAGACATATTTATTATCCTCCAGACAAGCTTTTCTTGGTCCCCAAACCTTTTATGGAGGATAAGAAATTTCTCCTGGTTTCCAAGAATGAATGTGCCTGGGCAGTCCATAGTGATTTTTAGAATTAACCATTTCCTTGATGCAGTCGTTATCTCCAGGACTGGCCCTATAATAACTCAGCTTTGACAAAATAGTTGTGAATGCACTCAGACTTCACTGGTGGTTTTCCTTTGATGGAGCACTTTTCCCACCAAGTGGTAACTACTCTCTTAAATTCTCTTGGATCCCTATCCAAACCTGCTCTCAAAAACCTAAACTAAATCTAACTCCCTTGAAATTAAAAACTTTCTAAGGCATTTAATAATTATGGATAAAGCCACTGAAACCATACACATAAAGGCTTTCGTGTATACCTATGATTTCATTTCCCTTGGGTTAATAAACCTAGGAGGAAGGTTGCTGGATTGTATACCATAAGATTTTGCGTTCCTAGCAGTGATACACAAGAATTAAGCTGCACTACATCCTTGTCAGCACTAGATATGTTAAGTTGGGCTTTTTTTTAAACCATTCTAATAGGTGTATGGTGGTATTTCATTGTGCTTTTAATTTGCATTTCCTTAATGCATTAGAAAGTATGCAAAGAAATGGGAACTCCCATGTACTGCGTGCACGTAAATTAATAAGTCTATTTAGATTTGACATCATCTAGTAAAGATGAAGGGGAATACCCCCTTTGACCCAATAGTTCCATAAATCCTAGAGAAAATCTACTATATATGCTCAAGGAGATCTGTCTTAGACTATTCTTTGCAGCATGGTTTGCATTGGCCAGACATCTTAGATCCCATGAACAATGGATGAATAAATTAAGGCTAACTAACTAACTGCAGTACTAGAGAGCGGTTAAAATAGATGGACTAGAGCTAAATCGACACGAATAAATCTCAAAAACAAATGAATGAGAAAAGCAAGTTGCCAAACAATATATACATCTCCACAAAATTGAAGGATGCAAAACAATACATTGGTTTTGTTTATGTAGGCATAAATAAACCTGAGTGTGAATGATGAATACCCAGATTCAGGAATGGCTTTCTCTGGAGAACAGGAAAGGAATAGGGGAGGGTATAGAGGGGCGTTTATTCCCTCCTCCAAAAGTAAAGTAAATACGACAAAATACTAAGATTTGATAACCCGAGTATTTATCATATTATTCTCAGTCTTTTACTATATTTGACATATTTTATAATTAAGGAAAAATGGCTAATGAACTACTGCACAGTAAGGTGAAGATAACTGATAGAATGGAGTATTGTTATCAGTGAGTCACGGTCCATGCATATTATCTCACCCTATGAGAAAAGCATTGCTATTTTTGTTTTGTTTGTTTAAGATTCCATTTATTTATTTGACAGAGAGGGCGTGTGCGCACAAGCAAGGGAACAGCAGGCAGAGGGAGGAGGAGAAGCAGGCTTCTTGGTGAGCAAGGAGCCTGATGCAGGGCTTGATCCTAGGAACCTGGGATCATGACCTGAGCTGAAGGTAGTCGCTTACTCGACTGAGCCACCAAGGAGGCACCCCAGCTCTTTTGACACATGAGGAAACCCGTTCCAAATGGTCAAGGGAATAATAAGTAGCAGAATTAGAATTAGGATGCCAGCCCATTTCTTCTGGCTTTCAAGTCCAGTATTTGTTTCATTACATTAGTGCTGTCTTAAGAAGCTTCTGCTCCCTGAGAATAATGGTTGCTTTTTTAACGAACACATCATTTTAAATGACTACAAGGAGAACTTATGGGTCTGGGATTCTCCTTAGACTTACAAGCACTCATTTTATAAGAGCTAACTATTTAAACATGGCAAAGCACCTGACCTAAGTGTCAGTTTTCTTACCTGTAAGTTGAAAGGTTTAGATTCTAAAATTCTGCTTTTAATTACTATTTTAATTTCAGAAAGACATTTAAAAAGTTTCAACTCTATTTTTTGAGTGGCTAATACATCCATATGGTTCAAAAGACAAAGGACACAAGAGTACATGACAATCTCCCACGTCTCTGCCTTACTTTCCCTTTCCCAGAAAAAAAGTTGGGGTTAGGGTCATCCTTCCAAAAACATCTATGCTTCCTGATTATTTTTGTAGCTACATAGTATTCTATTATATGAATGTACTACAGTTTATCTAGCCCCATAATGATGGGCATTTTGGTTAATTCTAATTTTTATTACAAATAATGCTGCAAGTAATAGCCTTATGCATATGTCCTTTCACACATGTGTGAGAATACCTGTAGGATTAAGTTCCTAGAAGTGGAATTACTGGATCAAAGTATATGTGTATTTTTAATCTCAATAGATATTGTCAAATTGTCCTCTAGGAAAGTGTTGGAGAGAATGTGGAGGAACTAAAACTCTCACACTGTACTGGTGAGAATACAAAATGGTATAACTACTTTGGGAAAAATTTGGCAATTTCTTAAAATTTAAACTTACATGACCCACTCATTCCACCCATTGATTCTTAGGCAAGAGAAATGAAAGCATGTTCCACACATAGCAGCAAGAACTTCAACCAAATGTCCATCAACTGGTGAATGGATAAGCTCTTCCATATCCATAGAATGGAATACAGCCCAGCAATAAGAAGAACAAACTGATGATACAGGCAACAAAACAGATGAATTTCAAAATAATAAGGCTGAGTGAAAGAAGCAAGAAAAAGTACACACACTTTATGATTCCATTTATATAAAGTTCTAGGAAATACGTCACAATATATAGTGACAGAAAGCAAATGAGTAGTTTCCTGGAAACTTGGTGAGGACTATGTAGGGGATGGGGTAGTAGTGAGAGAAAAGGAACCTAACTAAACCTCTGGCCGTTCTGGATGTGTTAATTTTTTTTTTTTTTTGAGATTTTATTTATTTGAGAGAGAATGAGAGAGAGAGAGCATGAGAGGAGAGAGGTCAGCTGGAGAAGCAGACTTCCTGCCAAGCAGGGAGCCCGATGTGGGACTCGATCCCAGGACTCCAGGATCATGACCTGAGCCGAAGGCAGTCGCTAAACCAACTGAGCCACCCAGGCACCCCTGGTTGTGTTAATTTGGTTGTGGTGATGGTTTTGTATGTCTGTGTGTGCATGTGTGTATTAAATATAAATTAATAAAAGTGTGTATTTTAAATATGTGTAGTTTGAACATTAAAAAACCCCAAAATATCTAAAACAAAGCATAGGGAATGTGCAAACCTGAGGTCACTGTGGTCAGCTAGTACAGAGACTAGAACTCAAGTTTAGTGAGGTCAGTGTTTTTTTTTTTTAGCCTGGTGAAAGCAATGAGAGATTTCTGCTTTTTCCCACTGAGGTATGTCATGACCTTTTTGTGGTTCCTTTGACCAGAAATCTTAAGATCTTCCTGCTAATGTAGATATAATAAGCCCAATGTATTATTTTTTAAGTGGGGAATATAAATAGAAACATTGTTTTTCATAATTTACCTAAGTCGATTTATGTACCCTTTTTCCTCTAACATCTGAGTATTTTTCAAATACCCTCTTGAAACACTGATGCTATTAAGTTGAAATTTTTACTGTAATGACTTTAGGTAATCACTCTTGGATTACATTTTATCTGACCTTCATTTCTTATTGTCAGAATTTACACTTTTTCTCCGAAGTTGCTGGTTTAGTATCCCAAGATTGCTGACTTATGGTTTTATTACACTTCCTTTGACTGACTCTGTCTTCAGCCTCTATTTATTTTCCTTATTGTCTCAAGATTCCCTCCCTCCTCAATGCCTGCACCTCACCTCCCTTTATTAGCCTTCACTTGGGTCATATCCTCAAGCATTTAATCTAGCCACTGATATCTTATCAGTACTAAAGTACAGACATAAATAAGAGATAAGGAAATGGCTGGTATCTAAAAGAGTGGTAATATTAAAATGACTTTATATGCAGAATTCAATGGTTCTTTTTTTCTCATTAATTGGTTCATGCAACAAATACCAATAGAGTGTTTTCAGTATATGTACTGCTCTAGTGGAGTAGGATTTCAGCACAATGGATTCAATCTGACAGAGTCTTCAAAAATAAAGAACCATCTAGTTCTTTCAGAAGATCCAGTAAAATTGACAAGCCTCTAGCAAGACTGATTAACAGAAAAGACACAAATTACCAGTATCAGAAATGAGAGAAGTAATATCACTACAGATTGTATGTATACCTATTAAAGGAATAAAAAGAGAATATCACCAACATCTTTGTTCCATTGAATTCAACAACTTAGATGAAATGGGAAAATGCACTAAAAGACACAGAAACAAAGCTCTCTAAAGAAAAAAATATATATAACTCGAATACCCCTGTATCTATTAAAGAAATGGAATTGGAAGTTATAAACCTTCCCCCAAAGAAAACTCCAGGTCCAGCTACCTTCACTTCTAAGGAAAGACATAATACTACTAAATGTTTAAGGAAGAAATAATACTAATTCTACTTAAACTCCTCCTAAAATTGGAAGAGATGGTAATCTTTCTACCCACGCAATGAAGCCAGTAGGGCTCTGACACCACACCAGTATCATTCATGAACATCTATGCAAAAAGTCTCAAAATTTTGGCAACTGAAATCCAACAACATATTAAAGGAAAACACACATGGGTCAAGTGGGGTTTATCCCAGGAAAGCAGGGTTGGTTGAATACTCAAAAATTAATGTAATTCACCATATTAACACACTGAAAAAGAAAAGGCATCGGACAAAATTCAATATGCATTCTTGAAAAAAACTCAGCAAACAGAAGGAAATTTCCTCCACCGGATGCAGGAAGAACCTCCAGTGAGCACCATACTTAATGAGGAAAGACTGAATTCCCTAAGATTAAGAATAAGACAGGGATATCCACTCTTACTGCTTCTGTTCAACATTGTATTGAAGGTTCTAGCCAGACATTCAGGCAAAAGAAAATAGAAAGCAAAAGATCATGGATATCTCAACTGGTGAGTTTACCAAGAACGCAGGATTCAAGGACACCTCACCTAGCTGGCTCAGTCTGTTGAGAGGCAACTCTAGATCTCAGGGTTGTAAGTTCAAGTTCTGTATCGGGTATAGAGCTTACTTAAAAATAAAATCTTGAAAAAAAGAATGCAGGATTCAAGATCATACAAAAATCAGCTCTATTTCTATGTACTAACAATACATAATGAGTAATTTTTAAAATGCCATTTACAATTGCATCAAAAATATGAAATATGTTGGGATAAATATAGCAAAGGATGGGAAAGACCGCTAACACTGAAAACTTACAAAATATTGCTAAGACCAAATAAAGACAGTCTAAGCAAATAAAGAGATACATCTTGTTCATGCATCATAAAAATATTAAGATTTTCTTTGCTCCTCAAATTTCATGCAATCATAAAATCCCAACAGGATTTTTTTTGGTGGAAATTGAGAAATTAATTATAAAATTCATATGAAAGACAAAGGACCCAGAATAGTCCAAACAAACAAATTTGTTCTGAATAAGAACAAAATTGGAGGCCTAACTCTACCTAGTTTCAAGAATTATTATGAAGTTAACAGCAATAAAAATAGCATTTTGTACAAATAGATCAATAAAACAGAACAGAGTCCAGAAATAAGCCCACACATATGTGGGTAATTGGTTTTTGATAAAGTCACAAAGACAATTATAATGGAAAAAAGGATAAACTTTTAAAGAAATGATGCTGGAACAACTGGACAGCCATTAGCAAAACAATAAAAAAGAACTTGGAACCATACCTTACACCATATACAAAAATTAAAAATGATCACAAAGGGGCACCTGGGTGGCTCAGTGGGTTAAAGCCTCTGCCTTCGGCTCAGGTCATGATCCCAGAGTCCTGGGATTGAGCCCCCGCATCGGGCTCTCTGCTCAGCAGGGAGCCTGCTTCCTCCTCTTTCTCTCTGCCTATCTCTCCGCCTACTGTGATCTCTGTCTGTCAAATAAATAAATAAAATCTTTAAAAAAAATGATCACAAAACCTAAAACCATAAACTTTTAAAAGAAAATAGGAGGGGGTGCCTGGGTGGCTTAGTCGTTGAGCATCTATCTGCCTTCGGCTTGGGTCATGATCCCAGGGTCCTGAGATGGAGGCCTAATTCAGGCTCCCTGCTCACTGGGGAGCCTGCTTCTCCCTCTACCACTCCCCCTGCTTGTGTTCTCTCTCTGGCTGTCTCTCTCACTGTCAAATAAATAAAAATCTTAATTAAAAAAAAATAAGAGATGTTTGTCACGATATGCCTAATTAGGTTAGGCAAAGATTTTTTTTTTTTAAAGATTTTACTTATTTGAGAGACAGAGAGCAAGCACAAGCAAGGGGAGGGGCAAAGGGTGAGGGCAAAGCAGACTCCTTGCAAAGGCAGGGAGCTCAACGTGGGGCTCAGTCCCAGGACCCTGGGATCATGACCTGAACTGAAAGCAGACACTTGACTGAGCCACGCAGGTGACCCTGCAAAGATTTCTTAGATACAGTATCAAAAGCACAACCCATAAAGGAACAAGTTGATAAATTATACCTCACCAAAATGAAAAACTTTGGCTCTTTAAAAGACATTATTAAAAGAATAAAGATAAGAAACAGCCTGGGGAGAAAATATTTGCAAAACATTTATCAGAAAAAGTACTTGTATCCAGAGCATATATAAGGAACTCTCAAACTCAACAATTTAAAAATTGCAATGAAAAGAAATAGACTACAGATTCGAACATAGACTTCATCAAAGAAGATATATGAATGGCCAATAAACAGATGTAAACAGTATACATCAAGAGACTGAGGAGACAAGCCACAAAACTAGGAAATAATTATAGAAGACGTATCTGATAAAGAACTGTTTGAGACATTCAGGCTGCTCTTACAAAAACACCAAAGATTCGGTGGCTTGTAAACAAACATTCATTTCTCACATTTCTGGAAGCTGGGAAGTCCAAGAAACGTGCTGGCATCACTAGGAAGCTCTGTGGGGCCACTTTTGGAAATCAGCTATCAAGCCACGAAAAGACATGAAGGAATTTTAAATGCGTATTACTAAGTGACAGAAATCAATCTGTCAAAGGCTGCATATTGTATGATTCCAAATATATGACATTCTGGAATTGGTAAAACTACAGAGACAGTAAAAAGATCAGTGGTTGCCACTGGTTGGGGAGGGAAGGGGTAGAAGGATGGATAGGTAGAACACAGGATTTTTAGGGCAGTGTAACTATTCTGCATGTGACTATAATGATGGATACTATACATTTGTCAAAACATTATGCATTTGGACATTAAGCCATGCCTTCCTGTAAACCATAAACTTTGCATGACAATGATGTGTGAATGTAGATTCATCAATTACAACAAACGTGGCACTTTGGTGTGGGATGTTGATGCTAGGGTAGGGTGTGCTGGTGTTGGATCAGGGAATATATGGGAACCCTTTGTACTTTCCACTCCATTTTGCTGCGAATCTAAAACTTCTCTTATATATATATATATATATATATATATATATATATATATATTTTTTTTTTTTTTTTTTTTTTTTTTTTTTTTTTTTTTTAATATTTTTTTTTTTTTTATATATATATATATATATATATATATATATATATATATTTTTTTTTTTTTTTT